>NW_026623803.1:203574-290878 GCF_030028575.1 Malurus melanocephalus | reverse complement strand
AAAAAAAAAAAAAAAAAAAAAAAAAAAAAGCATGGAAGCAAACTGCCACTAGTACCTCTAAGTGACTCACATGGAAACATGGGGTAAGCCCAGTCCTGATTCAGCCAATATAAGGAATGAAGTAGAACTGTTTTAGGAACTAAACCAAGCACCTGGTCGAGCTCAGCTGGACATGGCTAACCCTGCACTAGCACAACACTGCCTTCATCATCCATTCCTCTGARGAGCTCCACAGCTCTAAGCTGGGATGGGGCTCCGGAAGGCATTAAGTCACCGGAAAACAGCCTCTCTCAAGAGCAGCATTCTGAARGCTGGGATGGCTTCCCCACATCTCTGATATGCCCTCTTAGACCCCCCCTGCATGCCCTGCTTCACCTGTGTATATGGGAGCCCTGGCGTTGCCTGCCATTTRAATAGCTGCTCTCTGTGCCCAGGGGCATTTCTGAGCAGCTGAACCGGGATCTCAAAGGTGCAGGCAATTCCTCATCAAGAAAAGGCCYACAGCTGCCAGTCATGGAGGCTTTGTCTGCATGCACAGATCCAGCTGAGGCATGAAATGCTCAAGGTAGATTTAAACACTCTTACATTATCAGGGCTCTCTCAAAACATCACCTTCTGTTCCTGGCCCACTGCTTGCCCTGCATTTGTCACACTGAACATCCACGTGTTGCAGTGACAAGTACCTGAGCATGTTTACCACTGTGTCTTGAAATATATATCCTGATGAGAGATGCAGCTCTTGATGAAGCTGGTTTTGTGGTTACCTGAGGGAGGAGCTTGGCACAGGACAAGAGGAAGGCACATCCTCCTGGTGTGTCACACCATGAACAGTGTTTAGTTTCTAGCTGTTTTCCTTGGCGTTACAGTTTTGCTCAGCAGCTGTTCTGTTTGGAGCATTCCTAGAGAAAATTACAGATCCCACATTTGTGAGGGAGAGATGAAAGAAAAGGAGTCTCTACAGAAAAGCTACTGCCTGCAGTTCTGAGGCTGCCATGCAAGGGGGCTCTCAGGGCTGTGGTGCCATCTCTGACTTGTGCGCATTCACGGTGCACAGTTTGGCTGGCAGCGTGTGCATGTGCTGTGCTCCAGGCACAGGCTTTGWGGGCTGACCAGGAGATAAAACTGCAGGAATATAATTTGTGCATACAAAAAATGCGGAAGTGATCCTGTTGCACTGTCAGCAGGTCTTACACGAGCCTTGCCATAAGGCAGCAGAACAAAGATGAGCTTTTAAAGGTGAACATTTTCTTTAAAAAGAGATTCTGGAAATAGCAAGTTGGGTGTGTTTGTTCTATTACGGCAGATACATTTTTGTTCAGAGAATCACGCTGCCTTTCTCCAGAACTCACAGCCGTCTGGTTTGGGGTCAGCTTCCAGTGTGCACTGATGTAAACAAAGGTGCAAGTTTGAATGAATCTGTACAGAGGAAATGCCAGTGGTGGCCCTAGAAATTCTTAGTTGTTCAGGGTCATTCGCATGCTAAGTCTGACCAAAATGTGTCAGCTGCTGTCTCCCTCTAGCARTTCCTGGTTATCCTGACCTCTGTCCCAGGAAGCAAACACTTCACACAGCCACAGAGCATTTTCAAGACTTTAAATCATTTTGGTGGTTCAGTAAAGAATCCAGCTGTGGTGATGGCCTACCCAAATCCTGTACACAGTGTATGGTTCTGGACAGGAACAGATGGCATGCAAGTTATGATTTATGGTATTGCCTGCTGCCGAAAACTTGTGAACTGCATATGGGGTTAAGCGAAACCTAGAGACACATTGACACTTAGCGTATTTTGTTAATTGTCTCTGTACAGTGGGGCTACTCATGGCTCATTACTAGTGCATTGTTCTCGCAATTTCACGGAACACAACCTTCATTAGAGTTCTGGAAGGGAAAGTTGTTTGTGTAATACTGTGCCTCCTGGTACAGCACACTATGTGCTGAGGGTAGGGCAGGCTAAATATTCAAAAAGCTGCAGGAGCCAACCTGCTTCACTGTTAAACATAGTGAACTTGTACAAGGCAGCAGCAAGGGTGAAAAAAAGAGTCCAGACAGAGCCAGGCCTGGTCTGTCACTGGTTAAAGAGGTCCCRGAGGATCCACAAAGGACATTTGCCACAAGAAGAAACATCGCATAAAGCAGGAGAAAGATCTCTGACAAGGCAAAATCGATAAACAGAGGTGATACCCTGAGCAGTGGGGAGCTCGATGCTGGTCTGTTACTTGGCTGCCTTTGTGCAGCATGCTGCAGGGATGTCTGTCCTTCCAGTGCTGATGTCGGAATTTGGGTGTGGGGCATTTCTGCAGCTTGGAGCTGACAAAACCCGAATCTGTCAATTCAGACACTTGCAGGTGAGCAACAGACAGTGTTTCTGGAGCAGCTCTGATGGGAGGAAGTGAGTTAGTAATGACAAAAATGGGAATCCTCTGCTTTGGAAAGTGGATGGAGACGTTTGTGTGAGCCTTCAGGAACCTTCTTCTGGGAAGTGAATAGAAAGCCCTGAGGATGGATATGGATTTTAAGTACTCAATAACAAACAGGTTGGTTGGGAAAAATTGCACTAGGTGAAGAGTGGGGCCAAAYAGAAAAGACGGTTAAGCTTTTGCTTAAAGTAAGTGGACCCGATAAATGAACTTCCTACAATTGTTTTAAGAAGATTTATAGGTGTGCTTACTTGTAAGCCACTGAAATAGTCTCTCCATCGGGAGACAGACGGTTTAAAGCACCACAGCCCCAGTTTGGATGGCCGTGGTGTTTCCAGAGGAGCTGGGCACCCAGCAGCTGATTGACAAGTGACCCTTTAAGTAAACAAAAGCTTGTTTGGGCAGGCAGGATCCATCATGTCCCAGCAAGTTTGCACCAAGGGTGAGTTAACTTGTAGTGCTCATGGGTGTATTGGATGCCTCTTTTCTGGTAACTTCTGCTCTCAGAAGTGTACTGAAATTAACTTGCTTTACTGAGGCATGCTATAGAAACTGCACCGTGTCCACTCACTCAACAGCCATCAGCAGGGATTTTACTGAAGGGCTCTGCATCCAGCCAGCCCTGTGGAGCAGTGCTGGGCAGCASAGGCAGTGCGGAGCAAAAGCTGCACTTAGCCCAGGGGTTCTTGGGCTGACTGCTCCGAACACAGCCCCGGAAAACACCAGAAGGTATTTAAATCTGAGACGATTTGTTGCCGCTGAGGCAGTGTGGCAGCAATGTAACCAGTCCTGTACGCGGGAAGCTACTGAATCATTTCCTCAGCAGTCTATCGTGTTGTTGTTGAACAAGATGATGTCTGGGGCCTGGATTTCATGTCCCCTTTTCTAACAGTCCAAGAGACCGACTACCCTGAAAAACAGAACTGCACTGCCTTCTCTTGACCCAGCAGCCACACCTGTTCTAATGAGCTCACAGCTGTGGTCACTTTACCTTAATAGGCTCTGGTTCCAGCTGGAACCAGTCCTGCACTGCACAGGTCTGCCTCAGAAGGCAAAGAACACCCTCTAGTTTTTCCACAGTTCTCCACTTCTGAAGCTGCAAGACAACAGTACAAAGGCTGACAGGTTTCTGCTCTATTTTAAATTTGGGTTTGTGGGAGTTGGATCTCTCTGGGCCAGCCAGCACTGGGAGGAGAGGGAGGGTGAGGAATTAGAGAAAAGCCACTGTGAGCCTGGGAACAGAATCCTATATTTGGTGTGGACCTCTGGAGATGAACTCGATTATATCAGTTCTCTGAATCTCTCCTTGCACGCTGTTAAATAAAGGCAACTTGTCTTACTTGAATTTATTTTATGCCAGCAGAGTGCTTAACTATCCTGCCCAAGTATGGTCTTAAAGAGTTATTATTTGAACTTTTCTTGTGGGCAGTAGGTTTCTAAATAATGAATTTGCAGTGTCTTGAATTATCCTGAACTGGGAAAGAGAGAGCATTGTATAGATTTTTCTGGAGTTTGTTTTGGTCTTGCTGACTTTGCAGCCCAGGTTTCCACATCAGGATAGTTTAAAGTTAGTTCTAAATTTTACATGACAGGGGATGATGACATGTTAAATAATGCACATGCGTTATAGGGAAAATGGGTAAGATGCCTTCACATCAGTTCTCCTGAAGGGAAATAAACGTTGTGCTGGAATGCACTGTGCTGACTGGGAAGGAATAGCTTGCATAGCAAAAAAAAAAAAAAAAAAAAAAGATTAAAAGAGTGAGTGGGAATAAACAAAGACCTCAAGTTTCTGAACTTTCATGTAAGATGTGCAAATATGTTCTTTTACCCCCACCTGTGACAGCACATGCAGTAATTGCTGTCTCRAATATAGTTCTCATTTTTCCATTATGGTGGCAGAATCCTTGTGAGTCAAACCATGCACGTGGCTGGTGCTTAGGGCAGGTCGTGGGGTCGGACCCTGCAGAGAATGGTACGGTTTTTATTTAACTGTGAGAAAACCTCAGTTCTGAACAGTGTTTCAGTACTCCTTAAGAGGGAGTGTTGAGGAGAACCCGGAGTATAAGCAGAGGTGAGGCAAAGAACTATACCTAGGTGCTTCTGATTGGTTCCACCTGAATCCAATTAATCCTTTGCAAGGTTTGATTTCTGCTTTTTTGGTTCCACCTGAATCCAGTTAGTCCTTAACAAGGTTTGATTTCTGCTTTTTAAACCAACTTAAAGATTGTTGAAGGGAGGGGCTTCGGTAACAAGGTAGATTTCTATACCATTACCCATTTTTTTCAAGCATGGACTATCAGGAGGATTTTTGAGGGATGGAAAATAATCTGCTAAATTTACAAACCCAAATTTTAGTAGTTTCAGAGCTTTTTCTTCAGTCTAATATAAGCTTTGTTTGGGGGAAAACGGTGCAGTTAAACCACCACCCTTGCAGAGACRGGGTCTCTGAGCAGGCCATCTTGATCGAACTAAGCAGAGGATGGCAGTAATAAAAAAAATGAAAAAATACTGTCAAAGCCATTATTTCTAGGAGCAGTGTTAATACCTGGTATTTTCCTGCTTTAGTCAAGAGCATGTATGAAAAGGGATTCCATGCAGGAAATCACAGTATCCTGAACCCTATATTGAAGTTTGCTTCTGTTTGTGATTTGTGGTCATTTTATCTATAACATATCTCAACTCAGTTAGGGTTGTTGTGTCTGCCCCTCCCAGTTTATTCTTAAATCCAAAGGTAGTTAAGTATGTCCAGGTGGGCTTTTTCCTGATTTATATTGCATTTGGAAGCACAGTGTTAGAAAATTCACTCAGGGATGTAGTGAAATTACAGAAGTACTGCTTTCCAAGGGAAGTCAGATCCTGTCCCACATTGTGTTCCCCTCTCCCTGACCTCCAGATCATACCATTGACCCTTCCTTAGACAGTGGACAAATGGGGCCAGGACAGAGGTCACTTGGACTGTTTGTCAGACTCTTCAGTGAGAAAAACTGAACATGCTTTTACAGCAAAGGAATAAAATGCTACACAAAATATTCCCCAGCCCCCCCAACTTCCATGGGATACTTCTCTCCACACTGCAATAGGAATAAAAAGGCTAAAAGACCTTTTTTGGAAGTGAGATCCTCAGCTAATAAGAGCTGCATGGCTTGCACTGAACTCCAGGCGACATTCTTTCCTAAGGTCTCTGTGTCTCATCCAAATGGATGCGCCTGCGAGGTCTCAATTTTCCTTAACTACTACTTAATATTTAACATGGGTTTTAAARCACTGACTAATTCGTTTGTGCACAAGTTTGTGGGGCGAGAGGCAATATGGGAAATGTTCAGTGAGGCAGGATGCTCTTTTTTGGAGCATGCTGTGCTTCCTGTCAGGACAGTGACTACATGATTGTTTCTGCTGGACCTGGTCATGTAGCAACACAAACCACTGTAAACATCATAGACAGAGTGTAAAGAGTCATACTGAATGGAATGCAGGAATTAAGAGTGAGAGAGAGGGACGTTCCCATGAAGTCAGTGCAGCTCACAGCAGGCACAGAGCTGGCAGATGGTAGTAGCGAGGGGACAGTAACAGGACTTTCTAGAGTGCATGTGATTACAGGGACCTGAACTGATGCCTGCTATAAGTACCGCTTAGAACTGGGAGAGTTAAAGCAAGCTCTCTGTCCAGCAGCAAGCAGCGTAGTCAGGAGCGCCGTGTGTTCCTGTGCCGCTATACGTAGGGCAGGGTGCCAGCATTCAGAATAACGTGCACTTGGATTGACCATGCCCGATTGTTGAAAGACTGCTTTTGACTGCATTAACTTTTGGATCAGGCTCCAGGTGATAAAGTTTTGGTTTAAACATTAGCATTGGGGTTCATGGAATATTAGGATAGGGATCTGGACATCATTATATTCTGAAGGCTCTCTAGGGTTTAACAAACTAATCCAAGCCTTAGGAACTCCCAGGCTTGACTGTGCAGGTATGCAGGAGCTGCACATGCCCCAGGCAATGTCCTACAAAGTAAGACTTAGCAAACCAAACCTGTAGCTGTACATGTGTTCTAGGGATAATAAATTGTTTTAAAGTAACATTGCTCATTGAAATAGCACCATGAAACCTATTTGTGACTGTTTCCCCCTTTGCAACAGGTTTTGAAACAATCATGCAGTGACATTTTATATTTGGAGCCATCCAGTGTCTGCGTAGGAGGTAAGGTTCTATAATTTCAATATCCTATTCAGTTACTGTAGGACTGTGGTTGCCCGGTTTTAATCAAAGGAAAACWGCATGTCTCTAGAGTAAAGCATCTCTGACTTAAGTCCTTGAGAAGTTAAAGAAACATTGGATTTCTCTGTTGGATTCTTGTTCTCCTCAGAGGAGCTGACTGCCTGGGCCTGCTTCCATAGCTTGGGTAATGCACATGGAAATTGGAGAGTATTTACCTGCGCTCCCCCATAAGTCTGCTCTGCACTTGTCCTAAATCTGCCCCAAAATCCGTGGAGTGTAAGCAATAAAGCAYGTGACTGCATTTTTGGGCAGCAAGAGCAATACATTAATAAAATGGAAGAGTTGCACAGAATTTTAAGACCTTTTCTTCTTTCTGAGCTTCACAATCCACATGTACTTGGAGACCAATCAAAATAAGGTAGTTGCTAAATCTATGAAAACATGGATGCTCCGGTGAAGTCAGTGGCCCTATTAACAAAACTATTTTCACTCCTCCTCTGCACAGCTCAGAGATAGCGTGGCCCTTAGGTAACTTGCAGAGAAAGAGTACTAAGGAAAAATGTTTTCTTCATCTGGCACTTGAAGCGAGCYTGATCTGGGTTTGGGGAGTTTCCTTGTTTAAGTCCCAGATCTCTCATTTCTCATTCACTGAGAAACTGTTTCTTACTGTGCAGCTGTGTCCCGGATCCTGGTGGTAGTCTGAATCCACTTCCAATTTGATAGGGCTGTCTCAATAARGATTTGGGAACAAATCTTGACTTTTCCCGTTTCTAAGGAGAATTCAGTACACGATCACAGGAAAAAGGAGATCTGACTAGCTGGAAGCATTACGGTGTTGTGCTTTGTTTATTGCAAACAAAATTGCCCTGGTGTAACTTAATGCAGTGCACTGATGTCTGGTGATTTTATGTGTTCCTTTTCCCTCCAGAGGAGTTTCAAGTTGTTCTCAGAGGAAGCGGTTTAACCCTTCGTGGGAGAACTGACAGTGTGACTTGTACCTATCAAGTGAACGGAACCACAATCCGTAAGTGTGGATGTTTGACATTGTCTGCTTTTGTAATCCTGGGGCAGTGATTGATTTTGCTTCTTGTTASCTTAGCTGATGAAAACTAAAAGGAAAAAATAGTAAAGAGGTAGAGAGCAGAAAAGCTCAGATGATTAGTAAGGAGAGAAAAGTTGTTTCATTCTGCTCAGTGGTTTGACTTTGCTACCAGGTGCTGTTAGCTGTGAGTGATGTCAGTGTGGCTGTGGACATTAGCATGGTGAGAACCCTTGGGCTCCTGATGTTTGGGCAAACAAGCAGGTGCTTGCTGATGGACAAACCCATGGCTGCAGTGTACTGACTGAGGCCCCTTCCTGCACCATCATGCTGGCCAAGACATCTCATTGCAATTCCCAGAGGGTCTTACCTTGTTTCCTTGGAAGGTCTCTGCCCGTTCTGGGTGGTGTGCCAGGTGTGCTGTGGGTTTCAGGGGCACCTCAGTCCTCCTCCTGCAACAGCATAGAAAAAGGCCAGATCAGAACAGTGGGGTGTTCTACCACGGTTCACAAGCTCTGTGTCCCCGGCATCAGGGCTTACTGGAGCTATAGACCAAAGCACCTCTGTTTCAGATGATGACCATGACACCTTGTACAGGCACTTCCCCATAGCRGTTATCTGAGTTTGCTTTTTGTATCAGGAACTCAAGTGAATGGCTATGGTAAGTACATCCAATTCCTAGCTCTAAGCAGAATCCCCTAAAAGCCAGCCGAACTAGAAAACAGCCAAAAATGAACTTGAAGGAAAACGACAAGTGATTTTTTCCCCCTGCCTACTGTCTGATTTTTGTATTAGCCTGTCTGAAATTCCTACACAATCGAACCTGTGTTTCCAGTGCAGTTTCTTTCTTACCCTGGATGTCACATATACTGCAGTGGGCTGCCAATCTCTCCTGCCTATTAAATATCTACAATAATTTTGCAGAATAACAGGATAACCCAGTAGTGCTGGAAACAAGCAGCCCGTATAAGTCAATTTCGCTTGCATAAATTTCCCTTCAGTTTCCATTACAATTGTCACCYCTGCTTCCCATTGCCCACAAACACTTGCTACCATCTGATGTGAGAATTGCCAACTACAGCTCTGGGCTGCTTGTTTTTTCTTGGCTTCAGAAAGGGGTGTGCTGAAGCACGAGGGGAGGGGAATGGCACAGTCATGTATTGATTATAAAAACACAATCTGCTCTGTGGGGTCTTGCCAGGGCCTTCTACATTCCCCCCAGTTCACATCTTCAGCAATGGACAACTGCGAGTGGTTAGGGAGTAGTGTAGGAAGAAACCAGGGACATTTCATCAGGTCCTTCCCCCAGTACACAAGGTCATTTCTGTCCTGGGTTCCAACTGCTTCAGAGGAAGCTTAAAGGGCGGTCAGTGGAGCCAGGATGAACAGGAAGATAGGCAGGGAGCAGTAGCAGGAGGAAGGAGATGGTTCCAGGATAAAGGCAGTCACCCCTGTGTCATTGCAGTGTCCTCTACAGAAGACTGGCAGTTCCTCTGCAGAACCCTCAGTATGAGAGGGTGTGAACAGAGGGCACTCGGGTGAGGATCTCCTGGTGTTGGAGTTCCCCTCCCTGAGAGCCTCAACTCACTTCAGAACCAGCCTCTGAGCACACCCTTACTGTGTCAGTTCCTCTGCTTTTAAGAGATGCATTTGGCATCTTGCTCATTCTGCATTTATAAAGAACCATTACCAAATGCTAGAAAGGAAACCTGCCAAATGGAGCTGTGGGATAGAAAAATAATCTATGAAACATACCATTAAGACAAAAACATATGGCAATGTGCTAATCCCTCTTCCCCACCTCACAACTAGCCCCAAATCTAGGCCAAGCAGTCAGTGCAGATTATAGCACATACGAAAAGATCATTTATGCCAACAGCTCCTCCTTCAGCTGCCCCCCCGAACCACTTATCTGTCTGCCTGTTCCTGAAATGCAGGACAGAGTCATCTCCAAGTTGATCTGGCAGATCGCTTATCTGCTCTCACCCCACAGTCAGGAAATAGTACTTGTACAGAAATCATCAGTTCTGCCATGGGGAAGTTTGGGAAGATAGTTCTGTGCACAGAAGCAGAATTTTTCCCAGCTTACCAAACATGCAAGGCAAAAAAGCTCCCTCCTCTCCTCCTCACACCTGCAGAACAGAAATGATATACTGGACACAAGGCTCTGCAACTAACTGCTTCATGTACTCTACAGTTAAGTGCTTCGTAGGTGTAAGAGGTTTGCAAATGACAGAGACTCAAAAACATAAGAAACACTGGAGAAAGAGACACTCCAGTCACAGCTAATAAAGTAGTCCTGGAATGCAGCACACAGGGATGGAGCCAAGTAGAAACAAACCTTCATCTTCCGGCTACGAGGAAACTACTAATAGTGCTCTCACTCTCTGCAGAGATGATGTTGATTCTAGGAAACTCTCTGGAGGAGTATGAGCTGACTAGAGTAGTTAAAATAGGCACTGTAACATGGGCTCATCTTGCGTTTGCAGCCAGCCCTGGGCCTCTGTGTTCCTTATTTTGGGCCTGCCTTGCTCCCCATTTCAGCCAGGACAGACCAGTAAGGAGCATGGCAATGGAGGGACTTCAGAGCACGTTCACATAGCAGCTTCTCATCTAAGTTGTTGTGGCATAGTAAGCTCATACAATTTTTAATTTTTTTTTTTTCAGATGAAAGACCTAAAACAGTAAAATCTGATTTTTTGCTCTGCCCTGCACCAATCCTGTACAAAAGTGGCCAGTAAGTACTGAACCAAATGTCAGCCCATGTTTTGCTGGGATTTGGCACTATTATAGCTGATACTAATTGTGAGGGGTTTGGCTAAAGGCAATATTTTCTTGCTTTTACAGGGTGTGGTTTGTTGTTGTATTTTTTTCCCCATTATTATTTCCCTGCAGTATATGCCAGCTTTGGAATGGGCTTTAAATAGTCATCTGTGACCAAACCCATTCGGACAGTGCCTTAAAGATGAATATTCAGCCTGTTTATGAAATACTGAAAAGATCTGGCTTGTCATAAGTTTTATGCAGATGAGCTGTTTTAACAGGGCATAATATGCTCTCCTCTGGATCATCTTCAGGCCCACTGTTAAATAGATGACATTACCACTGACATTCACAAGCTATTATTAAAATTAGGTGTCAGGACATGTCCCCCTGCTCCACACATCCTGATCCAGCGAGGCACWGAGTTAACAGCTGCAGCACTGGGGCTAACCTGCAGCTCTGGCCTTATTCTCAGTGTCACTGGCCRGGGCTGCACATTACTTCTGGCCCTTGGAGAACTAATCCTTCCCGTCTCCTCTCCAACTCAAACATGCCTCAGGCCCTTACAATCACTTGAACTTCATTGTGCAGGTTTCTGAAGACCCTAAACAAATCTGAAGTCAGAAAACTGCACATCTGGGTCCTGTGGGAGGACCAAGACTTTGGCTGTTGGTTTTCTCCCTGTTTGGCAAGCAGTCCTTCTCAGAGACTTAGTAGGGATGAAGCTAATGCTAATCCAGGAGGAAGCACAGCAGTYCTGCATTGGCATTTACTGATGGCARTTCCAGCAGCTGAAAAGCAAAACGTACTGTATASATGACTTGTCTGTAATTACATTTTGGACTTGACCAACTATTAGCCACCTCACTTGTGCTGTCAGATGAATAGCAAAACTTCCAACACACATCTGGCTTGTGCATTAAAGGCAGGCTGGTGGAGGGAAGCTGGAAAGCTGTAGAGGAGAAACATTCGGTGCTTGACCGAGTGGGTGGTTCAGGGCAGAGGGGCTGGTTCCAGAGCTGGGTCATGGTCGGAGGGGAGAACAGGCGTGGAGCATGGAGAGCAGTGGGAGGGGTGAGGGGTTTAATGCTGTGTCCTGATGTTGGTTTTCACATAGCTGTGTGACACATGCCTCTGGTCCCAGGTGCAGCAGGGTGTCAGACCCCTGTGCCTCCTGAGCAGCCTGTGCATCCCATACATGTCTGTATAGGTTAAAGCTGTGGAAGTTAGTTGCACATGCTGCATTTTTCCTTACACTGTGAAGTGTTACTGAAGCAGACAGCTGCCGCCCTGGAAGTGCAGCATGTATAATGCACCTCAGCACAGTACACTTGGAGTTCTACAGGCCCACAGGAAAACCAAGTTAGCACGTGAAACACAGTTCCCTTATCTTCTGCCGAAGGAGCTGAAGCTTTGGCTCAGAGCTGAGCAGTTTACTGTGCAGAAGACTGACAGCTATCAAAGATATGTACATAGTTGAACACTTGACTTCCCATTGGCACAGCTCAGACTAGTGCTGGATATCTCCCAGTAATCCCTCATGCACTGGAGCTAATATTAGTCACTAATGAAGCAACAACTGCTCGGTTCTCTTCTGGTGCTCTTTTAGGTGGAATTAAGAGAACACAAACAGCCCAAGTTAGCTTGCTTTTAAACCTGCAGCTCAGTTTCTGGGTGAACAGTCAAGACTCATGGGTTTCACTGCATTTTTTTCCTAATTGGTGACACTTCTTGTTGCCTGATGAATAAGCTATTTTCACATGCAGAGCATTACTAAGCTGTATGGAATAGATAAAACACTAAAGTACCCACGATGTTGGGTTGGTGAGGCCCTGCTCCCTTGGACTTAGGCCATGGTGTATTTCTGTTTTTCTTCCCAGCTGTTGGCTGCATTGAGTCTGGAGCCTCCCAAGTGCCTGCTGTAGGTTTAACTAAGCATTCTTTTCAAAGCCTGCTTTTCCACAGCACTCTGTAGCAGATGGATGTATCATCCTTAGGTTGGGTGACAACATGCCTGTGCCGCCTGTGCCATTTAAAAATCCCTTCTTGTCATGTCACTTCTAAAGTGCAAAATTCCATAATCTGCTCACAAACCCAGCTCACTTAGAAGGCTACTGATTAACCAACAGCTGACAATCGTTCACGATTTTTACACAAGCAACCCATGCATAATAAAGACATTTATAAAACATTATAATGCATTATAAAATATGTTACAAATTTGAAATAAAGCAGAAAGGGAAGGTACATGAACACCTTGCAGGAAGGTGGGGCAGCAAACCCAGGATGAATTGCTTTGAGAGATCCTTTATACAATGTGATGGCAGATGTAACAACACAATCAAACTGGTTAGTAAAAAGGACTCTGATTCTACTGCATTGCCCCTTTAAAAGTCACATTTTTAAGGTTTCAGAAGATTKGAGAAAATCAGTTCCCCTTTTTAGCTGAGACTTGGATTTGTTGTACTTCCCCAGCTCCAGGGAATCAAACCAAACCAGAGATGGCTGTGACCTTTCCATTACTGTACACGTTTCTGTCGACATTGTGCCTTAGAAAGCAATCAGAGCCCTTGCCCCTTTGAACACTAGTACAGGAAAAAAAGGGGATATTTTAAAAGTCTACATTCCTTGCTAGCTTCACTTTTGTTCTCTCGCTCCTGATATGAGTTTTGTGAGTTTGCATTCAGAACAATCTGTCTGTAGGCTTGGCTTCACTGACAGCTACCTTCTTCTCTGGTGAGTCAGTGGCGAAACCCCCCTGTCTTCCATGGAAAGGAAAACCTGCATTTCTGGCACTGCCTGAACACTTACAAATTTGCCTCTATTAGATGAGTGGATTACAGTAATTACAGTTTAAATGAGCACAACAAAACACTTTTACTGAAATGCTTCCAGTGAATAGTTATATGACTAYGACTTGTGTCAGTCTAAATTCTCATTTCTCACTGGAATATTGGCAGTAACATTTGGGATTTGATGGTGCCTACTGCAAACATGCACTCTAATCTTGTGCAGACACTTCCAGGCAAGCAAGGATGGACGTAGGCTAGGCAGTAGATTATTGAAACTAAACCAACAGACTGAGGAATTGTCATTGTTCTTAAAATAGTTCAGGGAACTATGAAGTCTGTTTTTTCATGCAGCTGCAGTGCTGGCCAGCTTCCATGTTTGTGCATCCTGCACTTGAACTCAGGTTGTGCTAGGACAAAAGTATGCAATGTCCTTCATTTCGGGCTAGGAAATGTAAGGAATAACAGAGCCATAAAAGACAAATCCCAGCCTAAACCTGAGTGCGAGTGAAACCTCTCTCACAGGTACCTCGACTTGATGMTTAGCTTGCATGCCAAGGTGGGACATTGCTGCTATTAATGATCTTATTTGACTTCTCTTCAAATGCTGCTGTCTTCAGCTTCCATTTAACCTTTCCTACATCCTGTCTGACAAAAACAGCTGGTGGCACTTAAAGAACAAAGATTGAATAGGAATTATTTACTGGGTGGTAGGAAGGAAAATGGCTACTCGTGTATTGCCAAATTCTTGGTTGCCTGCAGTTTCCAAGGAGCTGAGGAAGTCTGGGGCAGCTCACTGGGCACAAAGCGCACAGAAATGCTGTAGGTAATCTGCTACCCATCACCAGTCAGCATATGCCTCATGTTCAGCTCTAGATGCTCTAGGATTTCTAGGTGCAGAATGTTTCCAACACAGTGGAATAGGGCTACTTTGAACCTTGCTTTCCATTTTCCAAGTGTCATTTTGATTAAYAATAGCACCAGATTTAAGAGGAAGAACATGGACACATGAAAGCAAACAGGCACAGTGAAGAAGAACGGATTGTGGGCTCCATCCTTTAGATTACCTCCCTGGGTTAATAAACAGCTGTCCCTTTGGGGAGCAGCTGGAAGGTGTTCTACAGAATGGTTGTCATGGCAGGCTCCTAACCAGGGATCCTGACAGTCCCCACTGCCCAAAGATAGATCCTCTTCTGCCTTTACTCCATTTACTGCTGCCTGTGGCCTGGGAGCCAGGAACTGACAAACTGCCTTTGAGTATCACGTCTTGGGGAACCAGAGCCTGTTTCCTTGAAACAGCAGTGGTCCCAAATTCATTGTGCAGGCAGGATGCCAAGCAAGAACTTGCATCCCCAGGCACACATCTACTACATGCAGCAGCAGGTAAGCCAGCTTTTGTAAATTTGACCTAACTATACCAAGGAATACCTTTTTCCACTGTTGCTTCCCTTTTCTTTCCCATCAGCTGCAGGCCCTTAAACAAGTCTCGCTGCTTCCTCCCTGTGACAGTGTGCTGGCAGCATGGAGAAGCATCCAGCTAAGGCATTCCCTGAGCACTCTAGTGTTCATTAGGACACCATGAACACGTTTCACACATTTCTTCCTTGCTGCAGCTCCTTTAAGGGATTTTTACTTTTCCTCTCATTTTTCCTGTGCTTGATAGAGGCACTCAGAAAGGAGAAGCAGTGTTAAAGAAATGCTGCTTTGTAAGGTGACTGATGGTGACTAAATTTGCCTAATTAACTTGTGGCTAATAATTCTAAGCCATTAAGTAGCTAGTTAGTACATGCTTCGAATAAACACATCTGGTGCTGCCCTGAGTGGAGGCTGTGGCTGCGTGTGGGTGACAGATGTGCTGTTTCCCCAGCGCTCCCTTTTCCATGCCCAGCAGCTCGGCAGTGCTGCAGCCAGAGCCAGGCAGCCTCGCGGCAGCTGCACACTCCCTAAGTGGCTCCAGGGACCTGTGCCTCCTCTCCTCAGCTGCCCAGCCACTGCAGCCTGCTCTGGTGCCTCAGAGCTGGCATGCAGCTCCAGGGAACACCCCTGGCAATAGTCTACACTCCTGTTGGCTGGGGTGGAAGGCAGCAGGAGAAGGGATAAAGTGTCAGGCCGCCCAAGGAGCAGAGAGTTTGGAATTCCTAAGCCTGGCAGATCAATCTCTTGCTGAACAAAGGGCATTGGGAATGAACACGACTTGCTGTGTCACTGCCTGGARCTGCTGGGCTGGACTTGGAACAACTTCCCTGGGAGGGAAAGGTTCTCCTATGGAGGACAAAAGCCTACTCCTTTCTGTGGGCAGTTGCTTCCTAGGCTGGCACAGCTGATAACTCTCATCAATCTTCAAATGAGAGCAGCTAGGATCAGTTCCATGCAGGAGAGACCCTTTCTTCCAGCTAGGCTGTTGTTTGGTTTTTCAGGTTTTGGCTTTTTGTAGTGAGGCTGTTTAAAGCTGGATGTTTTCCAGACAGAGGAAGGAGTTACAGCAATAAACTAAACAAATAACAGAATATTTTGCAAGAGGCTAATTTGCACAGAAATTACTTCTTAAAAGTGAGACTTGAGTTTTTAGTTACCAAGGGGCAAGTTAAGGTTTATTTCTACTTCTGAGGGCCAATTGAACCCTGATTATTCTGTGCATGGCCCATAATGTCCAACACAAGCTGTCATTAGAGCTAGAGCTGCAGGCCCAGCCCATGACCTCTGTTTTGTCAAGCACCAACAATAGCACAGCTGCCCCTGCCTGGCTGGGATCTCAGACCTGCCATTTGGCAAGAGGAACAGAGCAAATTGGATAAATACACATAAACACATTGGGAAGGGAGGGAAAACAGAACAGAATGAACCAGAGCAGCAACCCACAACTTGTTTGATAGGGATGATTTAAGTAGGCATATGGTATAGTTAAATGTGCTTTCAAAAACATTGGCCTGATTCTTGAAGCAAAGACAAATCTGAATAGCACGAGAGCCGATCCGGCACCGTTAGTTATCTCAGAGAGGCACCCGGGCCCGCACACTGACATTCCCACACCAGGTGTCAGTACCTCCTGTTAACGTGGCCCAATTGTCCTTCCCTCTAATAGTGCAAGCCTCCAAAGCAAGCAAGCAATGAGCTCCTAATTACACTTGACCCAGCAGCCATTGTCATATGTCATTGACTCAGTGTTGGCAGGACAGCCCAGCACAGCCTAGCCACACCTCTCACAGCTGGATTCATCCAGCAGTCTCACTGTCCACAGGCACATATAACTCTGGAACTCACTGGGTGCTCACCCGACACCCTCTGCAATGCCAGATAACCCGGTACCTCAGTCACACCTGGAAGTTACCGCTCACCTTTGTCTCACTGTGTTCTACCAGATGAACAAACAACAAAGGGAACAACCTTAGACAGTCTGACTGTGCTATCACAAAGTAAGTGCAAACTCATATTTCAAAGAAGCCCTTGACGACCATCCCAGGTGTTTCTGCTACAGCTGCCACGGACAAATACTCAAATACACAAACCCCTGTGATTTCCAGCATGCACAGATACACACACAGCATCGCCTGTTTAGACAGGCCCAGAACTTGGTCAGGGTCATGAAACTGTGCAAAACATCCCTTTGCCTGTCTGAATGAGTGCTGAGAAAAGTCTGTTTAATTTCAGTTGAGTTTTCTGCTAATGTGGAAGTGAGTGGCTGAAAACCATAGGAAAGGCAGAGTTACTGGTGTTTGCTGTGGCTACCTTTGTTTTTGTTTTGTTACTTTTTCTTCCTCTGCTGGGAAAGGTGGAAGTTTAGAAAACCTGTTCCCAGCAAATGCAAAGTGTTTGCAAAGTCAGCTCAGTCTCACAYGTCTTTCAGTGTCACTCAAGAAAGGATTAATATGCCATGGCTGTGTTAAGCCTTTCCCTTCTCTTTTTAACTAAGAAATGACACTGAGCTCCTTCTGTGGTGCTGTTCACTAGCCTCAGCACAGCCTTTGTGGCAATGCAGGCGAGGGTGTCATTTGGCCTCAGTGCTGAATTACTCATTAATGTAAAGGGAAATGCTTTGTGCTAAGTGCTAGCCACTCCAGAGCTCAGCAGCTGCTGTGTTCAAGTGTTTAAGGTTTAAGGTTCAAGTGTTCAAATGTTTAAGGTGTAAGGACCAATTTTCCAAGTCTCATCCTCAGTCTGAAACCTACATAGTGACTACATATCACTTGGAAAAAAATATTGTTCAGAGACAAGGGGAACAATTAAAAGGACAACTCAATAGGATTTATGAGTTAAGAGGCAGCATATTCACTAAAATACTTCCCATTCCACATAACTCTGGTCACTACTGTGAAAAGGCAAAAGCACAAAAGGCCGACTTACYTCTCAGAAGCCAGCTGTCCTTTGAGAAGCGCGGAATGGGGAAGAGCAGGCAGGCTGCTGCTGCTGCAGGACATCCCCCAGCCCAGAAGATGRACTCTGGACTCTCTCAGCTGCTCAGTCCTCTCTCTTCCAGTCTTGCTGCTTCCCAGCAGCTCTCCACCCTGGAGGATGCAGCCATTCCCAGCACCAGCAAAAAGGGGAACTGTCTTTTCTTCTCCCTTTTGACTCCCTGCTGCTCAGCAGTTGGGAGGGTGCCAGCTCCAGGCCAGATTGTTTTCACCTGTTCMCTGTTGTTTTCACTGTTGCAGAGCACCTGTGCTCAGATCAGGCAATAACGCCCATTACTGCAGGGCCCCATGGCTTGTCCACACCTACAGAGGATTTGCTATTACCCCTCAGTGCAAACAGCTGGCCTTCTCCTGCAGCACTGGGCAGGGAGCTGAAGTGGGTCAGAAATGCTCCCACCTGTGYGGATTCCTTCCTTTGCAAGCATTTATTGGAGGCACTGTCTTTTATTTCCCTACACAACAATTTGTTCCACCAAAAATAAAAGGCACTATGGTTCCCTGTTTCTGGTGCTCACATGGGACAACCTCCCCTATCCAAAACAGCCAGAGAAATCAATTCAGGACAGAGAAGCCAGAAATAGGGCTGGATTGGGCTTAATGTCTGTTATAAATACTAACTTCTGCAAATAGTTTAGAAATACATTTAGTCTGACACAATTAGGTTATAATGGGAACTATTCACAGATGGAAACATCCTCAATGAATTGTATAGGCTAACTGGCCCCTCAGCCATATGGATGTGGTGTTAAGATCAGTAGTAATTTCTGATGCAGTCCTTCACGTCCCTCCTAGGGCACACAGTGTTCCCAGAGCATTAGCGAGAACTGCGTGAGCAGAACTAAGTGCTGCACATTATGCAGTGGCCATAGGAWCCTGAGCTGAATTCATAGTCTAATTGAACAGAATGATGACATTTCATATCCTGTTTTTACAGGTTCCCATGATTCCACAAGATCAGAGCTAGTTCTTCTCTGGCTTCCACTTCTCTCACATTCCCTAGCAGTTCCCAGCAGTGAGTTTGTGTCTCTCTGCACTCGTGTCCCTTCCTGAGGAAAGTCAAGCCCAAACTGACTGTATATTGCACATGTGGCTGGAAAAACTAGAGGGTTCCGAGGTAACAAGAGGGAATCCTAAAGATCCATCATCTGAATTTGTATCAGTGCCAAGCTACACCAAGAAGGGCAGGGGGAAAAGTTTGTACTAATTCTTTACCAGAATCTCCAAACATCATAATCAATTCCACGGTGAGGAGGTCTTGCTGTCCTCAGGAAAACACTGAGTTCTGCTTTTTGTGCCTGTATGGCTGGTGGGAGGAAAGCACCTATGACCACTTCTCCTAACTRCAGGCTATGTCCCGTCCCCAGCACGGTTCCCACTGAATGCAATGAACGGTCCCAGTGCTCCCCAGGCACAGCTGACCTGTGGCATAGTGGGACTGCACCAAACATGGCAGGCAGGGCTAGACGCCTGCTCCAGAACACTTTCCCTGTCTTTATACAGCAGGGGCTGTAAGTCTGAGAAGGGCACCAACCCCAGAAGCCCAAGCTGGAAGTCCCTTCCTCTGTGTGTTGCCTCCTCCTGCATCAGGGGTGAGTCGCTGGATGCAGTCATCTCTGTAGTATAGGAGTGGTTGTTAACAGAGCCCAGGGAATGAGTCCTCACTGCTTGGGTTGGGGGAATGGAGGGGTAAATGTTGGTTGTACCCCAGCAAGCGGTGGCCAAAGACTTCAGAGGGAGGTTGGTCAAATGGCTCCTGTATAATGAAGCTATCCATTATTTCATGAAGGCAGGCTTGGAAGGGAAAGTTCGCTTCAGATACACAGACCAGTTCTTTTCTTTCTTCCTATGTAAAACGTTTTTGCTATTTTAATGCAGGYGTTTGATTCTGAAATACCTTTGTCACCATAGTTTTAGTAACTTTTTGAGCAGTTGCCAGCTTAATTTTCAGTGCGTGAAAATTGGAGGTAAATTATTTATTACTTCCAGCAAATGTCTTTCACAATCGTATTTAATTTTTTCATCTTTTTAAATGGGTCATAAAATGSCTGTCTTTTAGTAGCTTCCCATAAAGTAAGGAGCAAATGAATACTTTGCAAATAGGTTATCGTGAATGGAAATGCCAGCTGCATTTCACAGGGAATGGGAGGCTTTAGACCAGAGCTGCAGGGACACAGGGCACTGGGCCACATCCCTCTGCTGTCACAATAAACCAGCAGTGGACATGACAGAAAGAATTGCCACTGTTAGGTTTCCTCAAGTTACATTTTAGGGTAAATTGTGTATTAGGACAGGCAGCGGGGCCAGCACCGATGCAGTTTAAAGTTGCAGAGGTCTTGTGGTTGCCTTTGGTCAGAAATCAGAACATTTTTAGAAAGCTCTTTTCAGACTAAGTTTTTCAGGATTGATTGCCATCCAAAAAGTGATATGGTGCAGACAAAGGATAGGAAAATCCCTTTCACATGGAGGGAGGGCTGTGAACTGTGAATGAAGAGCAGTCTTTCCTAGTACAGTGAAATGGGTTTGAGGTAGACTGCTGGGAGAGGGCATGTGAGGGCTGAGGTGGAGGCAGAGCAGGAGGGTTTGTGCTGCACAGTGCTGTAATTGCTTGTGCTCCTTTGCCAGCTCACTGATTCCACCTCGCTCGGGTGTGGTGTTAAAAGGGAGCCGAGGATGGGAAGTCCTTGCTCCGAGCTCTGGAAAGCCACTGGCTGGGGGTGCTGCTGGGGTTGTGGGGAGGYGTGAGCCTGGCTCCTGCAGTGCTGTGTGTCCATGGAGAGGGCTGCAGCAACAACACTGCCCGACCCTTGGGGCGGTTCACTTGAAGGGCCCTGAGGGGACACCCCACACTGTGGCAGCTTTCTACGGCTCAGCCGTARAAAAACATCTTAGTGTTTACCAGCCGTTGCTGGTAAACACCAAGATGTGTTTGTGCGTCTGTCTGTGAGCTGTGTGTGAATGAGTAGCAGAAACAGGACACCTTGTCCTGGGAGTCCCTGTTTCAGGGGCAGTGTTTGTATGAATCACAAGTACCCACGGCACAGCAAACAGGTGGCTGCTCAAGAAATGAAAGAACATGCTCGGTATCCCCKACAGCCGTGACAGTCTCAGAGAAGGAGTGCTTTTGTGTGTTGACAGGTTCATCCTTTTGAAGATGAGGCAATTATCTGTGTGAGTTCACTCTGTGGCTTTCAGAACTGAGTGGGTATGATCAACTCCAGTGACATCTCCAGTGGCTCATCCCTGCAGCGGTGTATCAGGGTGGGAGTGGGTAGGCAGGGCTGCTCTCCCGCAGTGAGTCCGTGCTGGAGCTGATTGCTCAGTGAGCCTGCTGCCTGGGATCTGTCAGCGCACTGACAGCGGGAGCGCGGGCACGCAGAGCTGCGGGCACGGGCTGGCACGTGGCACTGGGGCTGGGAAATGCAATCCCAGCTAGTGCCTGTTATAACCAGGGACAGTTACTGTGTTGGGAACAGGGCACTGTACAATGGGCTTCAGTCCTGCTGGGAAATCTTGGCTATTTTACAGAATGTTTCACACAACTCAGTGAGTTCAAGGATGTGTCGAGGTCCCCAGGATGCCAGGGGATGTTCCTGTCTTTAGTGCGGGTTTTATGTTTTATCCAGATGTGTTTCGTGTTCCTGTTTTGCTCCATTTGCTAGCAAAGACCGTCTACCAAAACAGCCTCGTTGCTCACTAGTGACAATGCACGCAGGACTCAGAGGGCACACAGGGCTGGCAGAGCAGCTCAGGGTGAGCAGCTCAGTGTGAGCAGCTAAGCCTCGGGTTCCTCCTCTGCCCCAGGGCAGGCAGGAGACCCTTTTGCCCTGCAGTTCCAGGGGTATTTGGCCAAACCTCAGCAGAATCCTCCTGCTGGAATTTCCCCCAGCATTCCTTATTACAATACTAAAATAAATTATCAGAATTTTAAAAAGCACCACATTTAAAAAAAAAGTCATCATTGACAAAAGTTTCAGGGTAGTTTTCTTTATTTATTGCTCTGCAAGGGAACTGAATTGGTTTGAGTTTTTTATTGGTTCTCATTTATTTATTCCAGTGAATGCCAATTAGAAGGAAATTGGAGTTATTCTTTCTGTGGGATCAATTATTCATAASAGAGATCATTAAAAAATTAGTTTATCGGAAGCAACTCACTTCATTTTTGCTAAAACTGAAGAAGAAATTAGCCAAATTAGCTAAAATAGCTTTGAACTCCATATTGACTAAAGCATTTGTGCCAGAATAAAAACTCATGACATGTAAGAATGGTATAAATGATTAATCATTTTAGTTCATGGATATCTACATTTTTATTTAATTACATCTATGTATAACATAAACTGACTGAATCCTGGGAATCCAAGCCAGAGAAGCTGAAGAGTCTTCTTCTGTTTAACATCCACCATGTGTTGTTTTCTTGTAGGGTTAATTTGTAAAATGTAAACCACATACCATTTGTATGCAATGTTCGGGGCTATTTATAGCAAGTCCTGACCATTTATAATTATCCGACATCTTTATCCATAATGTCTGCGTGTGACTAAGGAGATGGTTATGGAACAGACAAAACAATGCTAATTTTAAAGTTGAGCCACAGTTTCTTTCATGTAAAACTTTTGGGAGTATTTTCTGCGCCATGGAATGGAGAAGGGATATGCTGTACTTGGACATCTCTTTGTTGATGAGACTGAACTTATTCCTAAACAGGAATAAGCACAGGCTTCCATTTCCCCTCTCTGTGGAGCAGAGGCTATAGGTGCAAGTGCCTTTGGAGCAGGTATGAGCCTTTCTTGGCTGTTCCATGGCTACTCAGGTTTCTCCTTTCTCTCTTTGCAGAACTCTGGATGTTTTGGTGAGTTTGAATGAAGGCCAGTCTTTCAGGTCCAGCTCGTTGACCATCACTGCTTCCGAGTGTGTAAGTGAATGACTTCCATAATCCCCACACCCCGCTTCTCTTTGGGCTTTGCCACTGCATGACCGCAGAGCAGAGAACCTCTGCTTCCACTTTCCTGTGTAAAGCTGTGCCTTTCAAAATCCTGGGAGGTGTCCCTGACCTCAGAAACTTGCTCACTGTAGTTATCATGTCCTGAGGGCCAGGTGTGACAGTCACCTGGGGTCACATTGCAGCATGGCTCTCCCTTGAGTAGGACTGGAGTGAGCAGATAGGCACAAACTTAGGCCTTCAGCCTAAGTGTGGAGAGGGGTCACAGTCCTGCAGGAGGGACTAACACTCTATGGCTCTGAGGCCTGAGCACAGAATGTAGGCTCTTAGCCCTTGTTAATCCAGGTAGACAGTCTGTCCAAGCACAGGCCAGAGTATCACACTCACACCCGGCAGTGTGAACATCCTGCTAAGTCTGATCACAGTTACAGAACAGTTAAAAACCAATTCTGGGAGAAATCACACGCTTGTTGAGCCAGTGACGATTCTAACTTAGTCCATATATTTTCTAGTCTCACCTTCCTGCTCTCCTTTAATTCCTTTTGTATTACATAGGACAGCTGGGATTTGTGGAGGGACATACAAGCCCATGATGTTGAGCATGTGCTGTGCACGTGGGCCTTTAAATGTGTCTTACCTGAAGTGTGACTTGAGAGCAGCTTTCCCATCAGGCATGGCACACGGAGAGCAGTCCCTTCTGCTCATCACCATGCATTGCTCCCAACAGGATATTTTTGCTCACAGATCAGTAACTAAATGAGAAAAAATGATGTTTTTCTTCTATTAATTTAAAAGCTCACTATTCGTGCAACTTAGAAATCAGAGAGCCAGTGCAGCCCTGCAGTTTGAAGAGAGGAAGCCTGACGGAGCTGGGAGCTGAAGGAACACCCAGAGCCCAGATCACAGTTGCTGTTTCAGGGCCTCTCAGTCGCCAGCCATTAGGGTCTACAGCCTACAGCCCTAGAGCCCAGCTGCAGCCTGCCTGTACCTCAGCCCTCACAGAGAAGGCAGCACATGGTGCCCCTGTAAGAGGTGCCAGGAATGCAGAGGGAACAGAAAATCCCTGATGCAAAGCAGCTCAGAGCCAGGGGCTAGACACAGACTTCCCATTGTGCTGCACAGCAGCTCTGCTGCTCTGTGCTCACAGCCTGCCCTGGCAGGAAGCAGAGGGGTACAGATGTGCACAGGCAGTAAAAGCTGCTGTGCTTCTCAGTAGCCTTTTTTGTCTCTTTTTATTTTCTGCTCTTGGCCTGTGCTGCAGCAAAGGCGGCTCTGCACAAGAACTGCTGTTTCTATAGTAGCAGATGGGCATCTCAAGAAATGGGTCACTGCTAGAACTGCTCACTAATTCTGGGAGCTGAGCAGCTGATGGCTGACTGGGAGATGAGTTACAAGCTACAGCCTCCTAACAAACACATGTTACTGCAGTGAAAACAAACAAAAATATACGGCATAAGGCACCCACTGTACCTGTGTGCCTCACTGCACCTGGAGTACAGCTCGGTTTGACCCCCATGTGCAGTGCAGAACCTGCAGTACAACTCTTCTTACTGGGTCAGGACTACGCACACAGTATTCCAGTCTCAGTGGGTCTCTCCTTTATTCCCCATCTGAAATCTGAGTAACTTCTCTTTTGCTAGGATCACTGCTGAGTTTCTGTCAGTGTTGTTCTAAAAGCCTGAGTGTAGGAATAAAGACATCCCCAAGAAGTGGGTTGGAGGTGTGGGAGGTGTGGGAGGTAGGCTGCTCAGTTGCGCAGGATGTGCTCCCTCCTTCAGTTTCAGATTCCCACAGCATGGCTGCAGGGAGTCAGCGTGCCACCATCTGTGCAGGAGTGTAGGAGATCAGCATCAGAGCCTCAGATTTGTCCTGTTAATAAAGATGCCTTAAAATCTCCCTCCACAGTCCCCAGTCCCTGTGTGAGACCTGTGTCCTATGGAGGAGAAGGGCACTTCTCCACAGGCTCAGGATGAGACTTCCCCTGTCTGTGTCTGATGGCTCATTCCTCCAGCTGGGCCACGTTCTGACCTAAGGGCTATCAGTTTTCTGAGTTTATATCAGAAGAAACCCCCTGAGCTGAGCAGAAGTAAGGCTGGCTGTTGGGGTGAGCAGGTGAAGCAGCACTGATGTTTCCCTCTGTCTCTGCAGTCCAGTGGCGTGGCGGCGCTCATTGCTGTCCTTGTGCTGTTGCTGCTGGTGGCACTCGGCCTGCTCTGGTGGTTCTGGCCCCTCTGCTGCAAAGTGGTGAGTACTGACTGTGGGAACAGTTGCTGCACCCTAAGCCAAGAGTGGGAAACAGAGATCCTGCAGGAAACTGGTTAAGTGACAGGGAGGCAGCYCTAGGGGAGCTTGTGACAGGTAGGAAAGGGCTGGGGAGCCCTGCACCAGCACTGGGGSTCCACTGGGCACAGCCCCTGCCTGCTGGTGAGCTGCACACTCAAGAGCCAGCATCAGGATGGAGCTGTTACTGGGATGGCCATAATGGTGGTGCAGATGTTACCCTGAAATCAAGGACCACTTTAAAAGTGCTCTCATTASAAATGGTATTTCTAGTCCATAATGGGCTCTCAGGTTGGAAATCCCTGTTTGTTTTCATAATCCCTGCACACATCCATCTCTTGAGCTGAGTGCACTCTCCATCCTCACCCCCAGCAGCAGTGCTGGTCACTTGACTCCTGCCATTCCTTTCTGGGTGGGGGCCATTAAATGGATGAAGTTTATTATTCATCCAGCTCAAGGACAGCATGAAGGACATGGGAAATAGAGATTGCTTCCAGGCTGGTCTGAGTTCCTGGTCTTGTTTGGGGCTTGTGGAATATAGGGCAGAGAGGAACTGGCCTTCTTACCTGCCCATGCTGCAGCCTTTGTAACCCATGTGGTCCATCAGCTCCCTGGCTGTCCAAGAGCAGGAAATCCTCAGCGTCCATCTGCACCCTTACAGTCTGGGGTTCGTGAGGTGAGAACAGACAGCCTCTTTTTTCTTATTTTCCACAGCACAGGCCCAACAGAAATCCAGGGAGCTTTCCAGTAGCCACCTCACCTCCACTTTATTTTATATGATGAGCCTCCCTGTGAAAAAGGAACACTGGAAATCAATAAGAAGCAAGTTCCTGGTGTTCTTGTTTTAAATAACCTAACCTTGATTCAGAAACCAGCCTAAAGTTAACATKAAAAGTTAAAATTCCTATATGAAGCAGTTCAGCGTATAGTTCTACAGTATGAATTTCCAGCCATATAAAACCATAGTTCTTCAAATGTTGGTGCCCTCTGTGTTTCCTCCCACCTTCTGAGGGTACTATTTGGTAATTCAAAAAAAAGATAATCTTAGGGCTCTTTGCTAGAGCACTGCTCAATAGCAAGCCCACGCACTGTTGCACCGAACCTACTGCCAAATACTGATCCCCCCTTCTGTCTTTGCTGGCCTTTCCTCGGGTCCTTGTGCTGGGCCTCAGCTCCTGCCCTCTCCTGCATCTCAGTCTTGCACGTCACCTGGAAGGGCCRCTTGTTGCTTAGTAGTCCTGGGCTTCAGGGTGTCCGTGAGGAGAGGGGCAGCATTAGGGCCAGGCAGGACCTGCTGTTCCCTTCCTCTGGCTCTGTTTTCCTGGCAGAGCACAGCACCTGGTTTCCTGGAACAAAGAGCAGGAATACAGGAGTCAGAACTTGATAGAAAAGAGAGGCACGGGGTATAATGGGCAGAACAAGTCTCTGGAGCCAGGTGGGTGTGTTGCCCCTGCCTGCGGGCCCAGCTCCATCCTGGCTGGAACTCGGTCTCGGCAGCGTTCCCTGGTGAGTCCCATGGACACTCAGAGGGTGGGGCAGGGGGACTCCTCTTCCTTTTCCTTCCTTGTCCCCTGCTTCCAAGGGTTTCACCATGACAGTTCTGTCACTTGTCCCTTGTTATGGAACGTATGATTGCAGCAAGGTGGCTGCAGGCTCTGTGCTGACATCTCCTAATGCCCACATCATGGAGCAGCAGAGAAGTGTTAATGAGTGGATGAGAGTCGGTGCCTCAAGCACCAACTTCTTCCTTTTCTATATGATTTTTTTA
This sequence comes from Malurus melanocephalus, assembly GCF_030028575.1. Classification (NCBI taxonomy): domain Eukaryota; kingdom Metazoa; phylum Chordata; class Aves; order Passeriformes; family Maluridae; genus Malurus; species Malurus melanocephalus. The sequence continues at coordinate 264,263 of NW_026623803.1, read as the reverse complement.
AAGAAATCAGCTCTTCTCCTAATTCAAGCTTTCATTCTTTGCAACTCACTTAATGAGATGGACCCTTGCCCAGAGAGGCTGGTGATAAAACTAAACAAACCAAGGAAGGAGCCCATCTCTGTGAGGATGGTAAGACAGCTGTGTTACTCAGAGACTTCTGCATTGAAACTATCTGAATCCAGCTCAGGAAAAGTTAATTTACAATGCTTTGGTCTTCCTCTGTGCAGTTCTGCGTGCAGCTCCATGCAGTGCTGCACATGTGCTGCACATGATTTCTCTTCTTTATAAACAGCTTTCTATATATTTCGCTTGGAATATCACATGATGGAAAAGAATCCTTGTGTGTGCACGTGCTATTCAAGTGTGTGAGTGTGAGAGCCTGTGAAAGCATAAGGATGCAGGCATTGACATTCCAGTGCTGTCAGCAGGGTGAGGAGCTGCTACTCAAAGCAGATTATTTTCTCACACCACTGTCACTTTTAAAATAAGTTTCATTTTCTGAAGCCATTAGAAATAACAGCTAATTAATGGATTGCTTGTCTTTAAACTGAATTTCCCCTCAAACTTCAGGGAGTTCAGGAGCTGGCACAGGATTAGATCTTTCACTTGGGGAGACAAATAAAAGCTGCATTGACTGTTGCCTTTGGAAGCCACAGTGAGGTCATGAAGTCAGGTTTCCCTTGTTCGGGGTGGGAATTGTGATTCCCACTTCCCAGTGGACACGGGGCCCATGGGAATCCATCCCTCATCACAGAGAGATTTGCTGGGCAAAGCTGTCTGTGCACAGACAGATGTGAAGTTTCAAGTGGCACAGGTATAGAGGGAGGAAGTACCATGCTATTTCTGATGGGCACATACAAACCTGCTGCCTAGGAGGACTTTCTCCTGAACAGCTTCCAGGCCTGGCAGAGAAATGGATTGTCTGGGGAGAATGGTTGGAGACAGGCAAAATGGAAATAAGGACAGAAGTTACATAAGGTGGCCCTTCATTGACTGAAAATGCTGCTTTTCTGTTTCCAGTCTCCTAATTGTTTTCAGTGAAAATGAAATATCTCCAGGCTTTGGAAAATACTACTCAGCATCCAAGTATCTCTCAGGATCTGTCCCACAATCCCTCTGTGTTTCTATTTCATGTAAAGTTAAAGTGTAGTAATTCCAGTGTGGCTCTCAGGAATGTTTCATTAATTAAATAATTGATTTCTGTTAAGTATTCTGGAAATTCCTGTTGGCTGGGAAGAAAACGTGTTGAGAACGATTTAAAGAAAAGCAACTTCTGGCAAAGTTTTGTAACACTGTAGCAGAAAAGGGATGYCTAGTTAAAATCCATAGTTCACTTTCCAATCTACCCAAAGCACTCTGAGCTTGCCAGATGAACCAATCTGTACCTTAAACCTGAAGGGCTATGGAAAGCTGGTTCCAGAGGTGCCATAACTTACTTCTCCTATTGGCCAGAATTCCTGTACACAGCCTGATTAGGCAGTCAGTACTAAGCAATTGTAGCGGCACTGAGAGCTGAAATGGAAACCAAGATGGAAAACTCTATTGGTCAAGAAAAATATGTTTCTTTCATGTATTATGCTGACCATCTCTGCAGTGGTACTGTTCATAGGCAGTGTTTAATGAAAGTACTAAAATTAATAGCACAGAGTGAATAAAGTTCACTCATAGCATATTTCAGTTACGGTACTTAAACGTGTATTAGATTGAGGTGTTTGTCAGCGTGGACAGTTTGGGAAGTGTCTGTGTAATATCAAGGCATAGCAGGAACAGACTCCTCTATATTCACGGTGTATTTTTTAGCCACTTCCAGGCAATACCCAAGCCCAAAACATGGCTCAATGTCACCAAAGAATGTACCTTTAGCTTAGAAACCTGCTTTTCTCATGGAGGAATGGCTGTGCATTCAGTTTTCAGCCCAATCAGGGGCGAGGGTCCCTTGCCTGCCTCTTGCCTCCAGGGATTGTTAGTGCTGGGCATCTCTAAGCTTTACAGTGTGGATGTGACAAAGGGAATGGGAAGAGACTGTTGGGAGAGATTTAAATAGAAATGTAAGAAATGCTCCTGGGAGTGGGCCTCACCCGGAGCTGTGTCAGAAGTGTAGGAGTGTGACTGCAGTGCAGGCACTGCACACTCATAGAGCTGGGAGCTGGGAAATGTGAGAGCTGCAGAAATGTCCGGGACATCCAGAGGTGAAGCCTGAGCTGCCAGAAGGCATTTCACACTTGTCACTGGGCCAGAGACTCCCCAGCAGCATGGCAGCAGCAGCAGCAGCCCGGCCCACGGCTGTGCAGGAACTCACACAGGCCTTGGCCGCTTTCCCTCCGGGATTGCCCATGGACTCTGGGGGGTCTTAGTGCTGGCTGTTCCTCACAGTGGCTGAGGCTCATCCGGCCAGGAAGCGCGGTGGCAGACGTGTCTGCGGGCCAGGGGTGCCACGTTCTGGCAGATGGATGGTGGTAATTTCCAGAAGGCCTCTCTGACAGAGACTCAGGGGAGCGGCAGACATGGGGGCTGGGATGGAAAAGGTTCATTTTACCACAGTCTGCTGCCAGTACAGCACCTTATTCTTTCCTGTGTTTGGCTCTTTCAGGTCATCAAGGATCCCCCTCCACCTCCACCAGTCCCAAAAGAGGTATGATCTGATGGTGCTGCTCCTACAATGCTCACACGGAACCACTCCTGTGCTTCCCTGCGCTATGCGTGTCCCGCTCCCTGCATGGCATGTCCCAGTACTGCTGGAGAAAGGACTRCCCTGGGGGAATCCTTCAGGAGAACAGGGCTGCCAAAGTGCAGATCACTGCTCTGTCTCTGCTCAATGTGGCCTGAATAAAGCCCAGATCCACAGAAACATTTAGGGCCTTTATCCCATGATAGTTGGTCATTGTTTTTCCCATTCTGCAGTGAAACCAGAAAGACTTAATGGCCCTTGTCCAACATCTAAGATTCATATAGGACTTAGGCAGCATTTCCCTCCCCCCACTCCCCCCCCCAGCTTTGGCATTCCAGACACTGAGGAATTCCCCTTACAAGGGAATTTCCCTCCCTCGTAAGGGCAGTAAGGCACTGGAGGCTCTGCTGTCCTCAGTGTTTGTGCCCCTTTCACAATCAACAGGGTCTGCTGTGTTAACTCCAGTTAAATACACTGAAAAGACTGTTCAGCATGTGTGTGTAAGTATCTTTTAAAAGTAAATATCATTTGAATGTACTTACAGGAAGAAGAGCAGGAGCCTTTGCCTTCCAAGAAGTGGCCCACAGTAGATGCTTCCTACTATGGTGGAAGAGGAGTTGGCGGGATTAAGAGGATGGAGGTTGGTATGATCTGGAGATGGCAGTTGCCTCAAGCATGGGTTCTCTGAGCCTGCAAGTATGGAAACAAAGACTTGAAAGTGCACTGAAACGAGGCCATAATGTGTGCTTGTTTCCCACTGGCATAAGCCTTGGAAAATTCGTTACCACATCAAACAGTTCTGACCTTGCCTCTGAAAGAACAGCTTTCAGTAGTTCCATTTGACTGGGACTTAAAATAGCTGCTTCAAGACATGCTCTTTCCATCAAGCTAATGAGAAAGAGAGAGTGAGAGCCTTTTCTGTGTGTTTTGGAAGGAATTACAGTGAAACATAAGCACCCCAAGTGTGGGCCAGCCAAAKGCACTGACAATGGTGACGCTGAGGAGAGGCTTGATCCCACAGGGACTCGCAGCGACAACAGAGCCTGTCTTTGAAGAGACATGATAGCATCATGTTAATTAAAACAGAATGAAGAATGTGCATCCTTATGGACACATCCTTATGGCAGGTTTTATAATCAAGTCAGTCTTTATAGAATGTGCAAAGCAGTTCCTCACTGCAATCCAGGAAGCTGTCTCTCTCTGAAACACCCACCTAGGCCATACTGAGGTGCCCTGATGAAACTTGAAAGGTATTGGCCAGATCAGCTTTGCTCGACTACTTTCTAAATGCAACAGCAGAACATGCAGGCTTGAAGCTGTGTTGCTTATATGCATTTCTTCAGCGGTTCAGAATTGCTAATTTAGAAGAGTTTCAGATTTCACAAAAAGCAAACATTTTGTGCAGTGTTTTTCAGAAGCAAACTAGGAAATGCTTTCCAACATCCAGAATTACAAGCCTGGATTTCAGAGGGAAGCTATGATAGCCTTCAGGAGGGGCTTCAAGGTTTAAACCATTCCAGTCTAAATGGGATCCTGTACAATGGAGCAGAAACCTCATGAGCACAAGTGGTATCAGGACCATTAAGAAATGCATGTTCAACCCATGGCAAAAACACAAGCGAGAGTAGAAACTGATGATTAGGTTAGAAAACCTTTTAATCTGTGGTAGGAATTTTGTGGAGGATTAAGGGCTAAAGATGTAAACCAACTGGCATTCCTGCCAGCGCAATCATGGGCCCTTGAAAGGCCCCCTTTGTGTGGGGCTGTGGCTCTGTCCGTCCCTGGGACCCCAGAGCAGTGACAGGTCTGGCTGGACACGGATGGTCAGTGCCTCCAGGTTGGACTGGGGAGCTTCACCTCTGCCCTGTGGTGGCTGTGACTGGGGCCGGGAAAATGGGCTCAGGCTGTTGGGAGAGCAGGACAGGCGTCAGGGCTCTCCCTGGCTCAGGAGAGCACACTGCTTTTTTGGGGAGTCGGGGCAGAGACCACAGATAACACTCCAAGGGAGGTTGTTTCTTACCTGGCAGTTAAAGGTGGTTTCTGTGCCGTGGCCAGTGACGAACTTGGCCCAGTCATGACATCTCTTCCGTGTCTGCAGTCCATGTTGCAGTGCGGTTGCCTGTTTTTTATTGCTTCTCTGGCCTCTATTCTTCTGCTATTCCTTCGTCAGCTTGATTCCTCTGGTAGCTTCCCTGTGTGGACAAGAGGAGGGATGGAGCCAGCACTCTCGCACTTCCCACTCCTGTGCTGGGGCAGCTGCCCATCCACTGCTGCCTTCCGCATGAGCTCCCTGCCTCTGTGACAGCCCCATAGAGCATGGGCAGTGCTGTTTGCTCTCCCTACTCTGTCTTTTGGCATTGTTTTAAAGTTTGGTGATGCCATTGCCYGACCCGTCTGTTACAGTTTATTGATTTTTATGTCAAACCTGGGTGGTCAGACTCCACCAGTTCCAGTTTCTTCTGGGTGAAGTGGCTACTCTCTGAAAGAGAAGGTAATTTTTGCAGTGAGAGATCCCCCCATCTAAATGTTTTAAGAATGTTTAAAATACATTTTAGCAGCCACATGACAACCACTGTAGAAGTACCACTGATCACAGTGAAAGACACAGGTGTACAGCGGCCTCATCGCAGGCCAGATTCCAGCAAATGGCATGATTATGGCATGTCTTGCTGAAATGATCCAGGCCACTTTCACTAAGGATTCTCAAACTCCAGCCATAGCTTTTAGCTATCCCTTTTCGGATGAGAAGGGAACAGTCTTCTCCAGGATTGTTTCAAACACCCCTGCTCAGAATGCTGCATGGTGCTTCCAGTTACAAGGTGAAATAGGATACCTGCAGCAAGGTGAATCATTCCTCTTAGCGGGGGAGGTTTTTCCATGTATTTCCTCTGCAGGGCACAATGAGTGCAACCTTTATGGAAATGGGAATATGTGTCTGTCTCCCCAGCAGTGGTAACCCAAGTTTCCTTCTCTTTCAGGTCTGTATATATTTTATACACTTACAGCGATGATTAACATACTCATTGCTACATGTCCTGCATGCCCTTAGGCAGGTTAGACTGCTTCACCTGCATTTCTCCAGTATGTATCTTCCTGTAGGACAAYATGGAAACCTAAGAGGGATCAAAGAGCTTCTGCTCAAACCTGCCCAAGCATCACATTTGATCTACACTAGGTTTCTTGAAAACTCTGGGTGAGGAAACCAGGGTTCCAGAAATCTTAGCTTTCATGGTGCCAGATTAAGGTCTGGTATTTTAGAAGTGGAAATTAYATTTTTATGTTATTACTTAGAGAAGACTTCACAGACTCCCTGTCTCCTGTACAGCCCATGTGAAGCATGACAGGATTTTCTTTCACTACTGAGACTTATTTACAGACATTTAACTAAGACTATTCTTATCATAAATTAAGAGGTAGTGTTCTCCTCAGTACCTCCTCTCTTGTTTATCCAGCTCGTCTTCCAGATTTATCCTTGTTCAGCTCTGTTACTTGTAGCAGTTTCCCTGCCCTGTGGTGCACTCACACCGGAACTCTGCCTTTCCTCAGGTGCGCTGGGGCGACAAAGGCTCCACAGAAGAAGGGGCTAGGTTGGAAAAAGCAAAGAATGCTGTGGTGAAACTCCCAGAAGAACCAGAAGAACCTTTTCACCCTAAACCGCCTAAACCAAAGCCTACCTCACCAGCCACGCAGCAGAAGTGGTACACACCAATCAAGGTAATCTGTTCAGTCTTCGGTATGATTTATCACTAAGGGCTCGATTCTCTGTGCCTTATGCAGGCTGAGCTGTGTTTCTTTCCAAGCGTTCCCATTCAAGTGTAATGTGCTATTCTCAAAGGGAACACCTACTCAGCAGGAATGGCAGGAGCAGTTTGTAGCCCTTAATGCAATACTTGATCATTACTGCCRCGTTCTGCTTGCCTTCCCTTAGAGGACATATTGTACAGTGAGAGAATTAAAATCTATGGGGGCTTTGTTGGCTTAGTAGAGCTAATTAAACCCAAAACTGCACACTTTGTAGCTGCTGCACTAAGTTTTAAATACACATTGTCATTACAAACCAAGAAAAACAAAAGATTATATAAACAATGTAATGCAAGAAGTCTGACAAGCGAATTGTTCTATCTGGTTTCATAATAATGGTGCTCTGAGTCACCAGAAAACACAGCACAAGCACTTCTTAAAAGTAGAGTGTGGGGTTGGAAATACCTTGCTTTAAGGTGTTAAGAGCAGAAAACACACTGGTGTAGCTGGGACTCTGGATACTTCTGCGTTCTCAAATGCCTGTGAATCCTTTCTGATCCCCAGAAAGCCCTGAAGCTGTTATGTCCATGCACACAGACAGGGTCTGGAAGCATCCATGCAGAGCAGGATGCTCCTAACCAGTGGCGGGTGCCCTGCACAGGAGCTGCACACACRTGGTGAATCTGCCACACCCACAGCATGTGGAACTCACCGTGTGGCACGGCCAAGTGCCACGTGCCCAGCAGGGCCCACGTGTGTGCTGTAAAACAAGTGTATTAATGTGGGATAAAGCCCAGATGGACAGAGGGGCATTCGGCCCAAAGCACAGCAAGCAAAGCACCACTCTTGGATGGCTCAGAGTACCGGTGGGTTGGGACCGGCCGCTCAGCTCCCCGGGCACATGAGTGCCATCCCTGGCACTCCGGGTGGGCAGGAGCAGCACTGCAGTGGCTRCGGGAGACACAGCCCAGGCTTAGCTCTGCTTGCCCAGCTCCAGGGATACGGTGCTCCTTTGTGGCAGTCCACATGGCCGGGATGCCCCCAGCAGCCCCAGTGTGGGTGGGCTGTGCCGTCCCCTAACTGAGCTTGCTGTGTCCCTGCAGGGCCGGCTGGACGCGCTCTGGGCGCTGCTGCGGCGCCAGTACGACAGAGTCTCGCTGATGCGGCCCCAGCAAGGAGACCAGGTGGGTGTGCGGCGCGGACCGAGAGGGGCCAAGGCACAGCCAGCCTGGCAGCTCTGGAKTGGGGGCAGAGCCACCCACCAGGGTGGCACAGCGGGAAGGGCGATGCACCGGGAAATCCGCATGGTGAAGGGGRCGTCGCACCGGTCTGGAGACACACGGCTCCTGCAGGCAGAGGGAGGGGTGCTGGATGTGCTGTGCGCTCGGGTGGAGAACAGGAACAGTCTCGTGCAGGGTACACTCCGTCACAGGCACACTAATGGCTCTCAGACTCGGCTGTTTGTAAGAGCAGAGGCTGGCAATAGTGTCCATGCAGGTTGCTTCCCAACACACCAAAGCTTTAACACCAAAGCCACCTTTCACAGAACAAAAAGGTGGGGAAATGCATTTCTCAGACAATCCTTTCTCCTGGGACACTCGCAGCTCACTGAAAAAGGAGCCTGTCCCCCAAACGCTGCTCTGATGAGGACACAGAGCTGCTGTTTGCACCTCTGACAGTGAAGCAAAATTGGGTATTTCTGATTGCTGCTCCTCCAGAAAGTATCACTTCAAATGTCAGCATTTATCTCCTGGGACCACTCAGCTTCCTGTCTGTGGCAGTTGGGATGAGCAACAGGAGCAAACATGTTCCTTTAAATAGGATGGCAACAGATCACAGTGTCACATACCATAGAGCTCTGTGCAGGAACACTGTCTGTGCACCATGAAACATGAAGGCGACATGAAAGGCTGAGAGGGCTTAAGGGGAGACAGTTAACATGTGGTAGAGTDGGAGGTAATGTAAATTTCGATTATTTTCCTGGGATGAAGTTTGGTGCTGTTCAAAAGAGAGAAGAGGTGATACTAAAGTAAGACAAGTGTTGGAAGCAGTAGAATGGCCAAGTGCAGTGCTGCAGGTGGGGAGCACAGCTGGATACAGATGTTAGCAGTGTTACMTGGACAGGTGAGTCACTGTTGGCATGAATGGTGTGCAAGACATGGAGCAGTGTTAACAACAGCAAATCTACATCCAAAATACAGGGCACACCACCACTTAACAGGTAAATTCAATGTAAACAGGAACACAGAAGTGRTGCCTTAAAAGGCTAAAAAAGTGTCAGTCAGCCCCTGTTTGGGGGATTTATGCCCCTAAAGACAGGGAGTTACTAAAAGGCCGCAGGCTTTGCTGGGCCATTTTGCAGCCAGACACCTGCCTTCTCTGGGCCTGACAGGAGCAACACTGGCCAGCACTGGCTTGTGAAAAACAAGGGTGGGGATCCCATGGAGGGCCCCTGGGTGCGTGCACATGTGGGTGGGGAGATGCACACACACACACTTGCCTTGGAAACAGCAGTCATGGAGTTGTTTTATTTCATCACCTTTCTTGTACTGTTGAAGAACTCGTCAGTTCCATTTGTAGAAGAAATCACTGCTGAATTTGAGTCCTTGATCAAACAATTGAAATGTAGGCATGAAACATCAAAGCAGAGCAAGCTGTTGCTATGTCCCTGCAGTGTCCGGCTGTGCTGTGTGGCAGGCAGTGCGAGGGCAGCCCAGCGTGAGTGCTGCACCGGGAGATGCCAGGGTGGCTCCGGCCCCGGGAGCCGCGGCTACGGGAGGCAGGCAGCGTCCAGGTGCGGGCACACGGAGCAGGCTGCGGGCACAGCTGTGCGGCGCCTGTGGGAGCRCGGGCCAGGCCAGGGCTCGCGGGGCCCGGGGGCTGCAGCAGTGAAGGTAGCATGGCTTGGACACAGCTGCTCCCCAGCTTGCCTCAGGCACAAATCCAGAGATCCAACGTTGCTGGCTGTGCTGGGGGCCGAGGACACGCAGCCACTTCAGAGACAGCTGCACGCTGTGGCAGCTGCGCCAGGCTCCCAGCGAGGGACGGGGACAGCAGGTACGGATCGAGGGCCCCACAAACAGCCTCCATTAAGCCACGAGCGCTTTTGAAGGGCTCCCATCAAACAGAGCAAGTCCGCAGCAGGAGATTTCGGCTGCAGAGCCATGTGGTGTTTTCTGCACTAACAAGGTAATTTATAAATGATGCATTACCCCATGTCTGTGCTCCTAAGATAGACTTCCTTCCCTTTTTTTATTAAAGGGGCAAAGGAGACTGAGCCACAGCAGTTTGGGCTACTCTGATAAACCAGTTCAGTGTTCGAGGGTTTGTACTGAACTCCTTTTCTCAGGCGTCTGGGGCTGCCCAGGAACACAGCCTGGCACAGGGGCCCGGTTTTTGCTCKAAATCCGTCTTTGTTTTCCAACTCATAATTTAGCACCAAGAGGTGATCATCAGGGGTTTGGATTCTTTGAGCTTGTTGCAATGTCATAGTGGCTGAGACTCTGATCCTGTATGCATTTATGCACACAAATGTCTTAAGTCCACAAATAGCCGATGGCACTTGAAGTGAAGATTCTGCCCTATCAGGATGCAAACAGGTGTCARTGGTAAAGTCAAGACTGTACCTCATTCTAGAAGAACCAGAAGAGGAGAGAACCATAGGATTCTTCCAGCTTGTGCTTCAATGTACAAATTTGCCTTTCAAAAAGGAAGACACTTGTACTTTTAAGCCTATTAGCATTTACTTGCTTAAAATCTCTTTTCTAATAATGGCTGCAGAGTTAACACAAACATCTGTTTAAACTGTTACTTTGGAGCATCTCTGCATGATACTAAAGTAATACATTTTGCATGTGAAAGATGTGGATAGCGTTGCTCCCTCCTGAAGGACGCTCCTGGTCACTGGAGTCACAGCCTCGCCCTATAACCTGGGCTGCTCTAAGGAYGGGCAGGCTGGCTGCCAGGTGCCCATCCCGACTAGAGTGGCTCTCCCAGCAGCCGGGTTTGCTGGCAGTCAGTGGAAGCTGGAGGGATCATCTTGCTGAAGAGAGGATGTTGTACTGGTGTCAGGAGAAACAGGGATATTTTCTCAGCTTCGTAGGCAGCAGTTCTTGGCACTTCCTCCCTTGGTGCAGATGAGTCTGCTGCTCTCTTAAACGAGCCTCTGTGAGCACTGGTAGGAATGAGAGAGCAGGAACAAAGGGACCTGCTTGTTGGGTTCCAAGGCCGTGTGGCAGCGCAGGGGGACAGCCATGAATGCCATCTGAGAAAGAAATGCCAGTCCTGGGGGGAGCACGGATGTGCCACAGCTGTCTCACAGCTTYGCTGCCACCATATGAGCAGTTCAGCCTCCCAAGGTGAGCCAAAGGAAACCTTTCCATGGACAGACCAGGTAATCACCAAGTGTTTCACTGTGCAGGATTCCTAGGCAGCAAACACATTTGTTTTCCTCATCCTCACGACACCTTTCTCATGGAGTAAGCTGCAGCAGAGTGATGCACAGGCCTGTGCCCCTGCCCAGATTATTCCTCCCCTGTGAACTGGCGGCGCAGGGCAGCTGTCCGAGCGGCTGGCTGGGATTTGGGAATGGCCGCTGAGCTAATCTCCGGGCTTTGCGGATGAAGGAGGCAGCAGATAACAGGATTAAAGTTTCCTGACCCGGGGTTTTCACAGCCTGAGACGCGGGCGGAGGGGGAGACAGAATGACTTCTGTCATTAATCTTAATTGATTGCCAAGAGGTTTTTAATCTGGCTTATTAATTAGGAAGGTCCTTAACACACTGTCTACATATCAACATCAGATGCTCTTTTGGGACTTTGGGGACATATGGCCTATCTATATTTACATTCACACAATTTACACATACATACATCACTGTATGGGGAGCTGCTYGCATGGGTAGCGCACACGGAGAGCCAAGGAAGCGTTTGCATTCACGCACTCATCGGCAAAAGGAGATGGAAATGAAAAACCACATCGCACAAAGGTTATGTTCCCATACGATGAACACACATACCTCTGTTTATGCTGATACACATACTAGTCCAGATCAATTTTATGTGCCATTTATCTAGGTTAGCATTCAAATGGCAATCTTGGTTTGGCAGATTAAAGGGAGAGTATTCTTCAGTATTCTTCCACCTTTTAAAAGGTCCAGGCTTTGATTTCCCTGCCGTTTTGGAGGAGATTAGCACAAACACTTGATCTTGCAGATTTGGGTGATGTTGGAAATAACTGACCAGAGCTAGAGAGGCTCTGAGATGGGAGGTGGTGACAGAATGAGGTGATCAGAACTCGGCTGGGTTTTCTGTCACTTTACTGGGATCTGCTCCTCTAACCAACAGCAAAGGCATGTGAAAACACCTTGGAAAAGSTCTTTTTAGAAGGTGGGTTTCTGTCTCACCTGGCAGGTGTGGTGTCACCTGCCACAGCTGTGGCATCCTGAGCTCGTTCACTCACCCAGGGTGAGTTGTTATAAACCTGGGATAAATGGCAGCTATCCGAGTTCAGAGACCTTCCCCRACTGGAGGCTCTTCAGCCTGCAAGCAGTTGCACGTGTTAATCCTTTCGTGCACAACATTATCCAAAAGAAGGTAGGGGTAGGGAGCTGTTCCCCTACAGCTATTCAAAAGTTGGGAAAAGCTACAGCACACATGCTGCTAGATGTGACTGCTGCATAGGAGGCAGGCAGTGAGGAGATAGAGAAGGAAAGTGATCCAAAATTATATTTATTGCCTCCAGTCTTTTTACTGCATTCCCATAATTCAAAATTACTTCTCTGCTGAAATCAGTTTTTGCATGTTTAAGTCCATTCTCTAGTAAGGATCCATAAAGCATTAACAAAAACCCTTGAACACTTCAATTGTTTCCATTTTAAACTGGCCAAGTGTTCCACAGCCAGAATATTTCCTGACCATTGACCTTTGGGCTGGCTGTGTCACAGCCTCCTGTAAATTAAACACAGGCTCCAAGGAAGTTAATGCAACTGATTGTGACAATTACTGGTGCTGCTCCCTTCATGGAGCGTTTGTGAGTGCACACAAGTCTGTCCCTCTCAGTCGTTCTGAAAAGAGTTCTGGAACTTCAGGGAACTGGTGGGCAAATGCTAACTAGGATCAGCCACTGCAGTTCAGGTGGGCTCAGCCCCATCAGGCTCCAAGCTGTGCTGGACAGGTGACCAGGGAACAGGAGCAGTGTCCCTCTCCTGCAGCCTCAGGATGGCTGACACAACCCTCTGGCTGGATGTCAGCATTCCAAGGAGATGGGTGACAGCCTTCTGAGGGGATGGGTGACAGCCTTCCAAGGGGATGGGTGACAGCCTTCTGAGGACAGCGCTCCCCTGCTGCAGCTGTGGGTGCTCTGGGGCTCAGCACTGCTCCTTCCCAGGTAATGGTTGTCTCTCAGACACATTCCTGTCTGCAGTTTTCTCCGACAGCCTTGCCCTGTCTTTATTACTTAGACCAAGCAAGCTGCACACTGCAGTGTTAAACAGTGATCCAATGAAAAAGGAATAGATTTTCCTGGGAGTTCATTATCACATTTTTCCAATGAAACAACAGAAATTCTTTGCTACTCTGAAATAGAAGTTCCCTTTCTGGATGCAAACTGTGCCTRTCTGAGCAGAGGAGACATGAAGGTGCAAAGCACACAGGAACTCATAGCACATTTTTTATCTTTCTGTACCCAAGTAGATGGATAGTATTTTATGTTACAGTAAAACACAGAACCTGCTAAGATCTGGAAAGGTTGTAAAATGATGGACAGAATAAGCATATTATGATCCAAAAGAAAATGGATTATTTAAAGCTCAACATTGTGAGCAGAGCCTAAGGGCTCTGAGGATATTGTTCCACTCTGGGGAAGATGTTCCCAGCCCAGCCGAGCACCCTGACATTAGAGAATCCCCCAGAAACTCGATGTGTAGTGCCACTGGAGCTCCACTGCTCACCCAGGAGAGAGAGGGGATGTCTGGRGACACCTCTCATCCCAGGGCTGCTTCCCTGCGTCCCAGCACCGCCTCGCTGCCCTGCTCCCGGCTCTGTTTGCCCTCCTGGGGAGATCCGGGTGCCTGTTTTAAGCATGCAGTACCTCCCACAGTCCAGCCACAACCAGCTGCAGCCATTTGCTGTCATGCCTTCACTAAAACAGCAACTCTAGACGAAGGCTCCCCAGTGACATGGCCAGGGCAGTGGCAGGAATGCTGGGAACACCGCTCCCAACCCACCTGCTCCCACGTTGGAGCAGCTATCGGTCCCCTCTGGTGACATCGCTGTGCCCCAGCAGTTACAGGGCATCAGGACTAATCAACTCTGTGGGGCACTTTGTTTAGAGCAGCTCAGTGAGCTTTTTCCCTTTAATAACAACATTTACARCAGAAAGGCCTATGAAGGATTAGGAGAACATAATGGATATAACTTTTCCATTGGACCTCTGAAAGAACTCTTCCCCTTTCCCTAAATGTATATTTCCTATGCTGGTTGTAATTAAAGCCCTTTCTTTCCAAGCCAGCCACATACCCAGCTGGCACTCTGTGAATGCTCCGAGGCACGCTCAGGGCATGTTTGATGACAGTCTTTCCTGATTTATAAACCCATAAATGCTTTGCTTAGAGAAAGGAGAGTTATCTTAGGTTTTGGATCCAAGAGGTCAGGAGTRACGCAGTGTGCTCTGTCCCCCTGGGAGCAGGGAGGATGTGCCTTCCCATTGGACCATGCCCATATGTCCCTAAATGCAGAGCAGCAGGGCTCTCCCAAGGGTCAAGGGGAACTGAGGCACATGTGCTGAGGTGATTTGAACCCCAGGTAATGTAACATCCCGTGGCCCGAAGGGGGAAGGAGCGATGCCCCTGGTGAGCTCTGAGCACCAGCTGGAAGCAGAGGGCCACCAGTCCAGGCAAAGGGGTTCACAGTGCATTTCCAGGGGATGACAGTGGGAGTGTTAAACTTTAAAAACAGTGACAAGAGCCCTTGGTGCCAAAGAAGTACAACATAAAAGAGGTTTTCCCCCATCAAATACATCCTTCCTTGTTGCGGAGCTTAAAGCACAGAGATTTTACCCCATACACAGACAAAAGCAAGCCAAGTCAGATCTGAATGCCAGCCTACAATGATCTACACAAAGGCACCTGGCATTTATCAGAGATGTGCACTGCTTGGTTAGAAACTCAAGGAATGAAGGGCTTGGTTTTTAAGATGGGTGTGAAGAGTAGTTTTGTTAATGATTGCTTCACCTACTGTGTTAGGGCCGAGCCGTGTGCCCTGTGTCATGTGGCACCACCTGTCAGCCAGGAGAAACACTGAAACTTCTGATCCCCTGGTTTGACCAGTGCATGCTCAGGGACAGCACTTTCCGTGCTTTTGTCAAAGGCTGCTGTCACTGGAAACAGTCTGGAAAGGCCAGTTTGGTGGTAATGAGATGGCTGGGAGAAGGGAACTCSGGGACAGTGGTGGGAAACSGTGCTCTGGGCTTGCTGCCACTCCYGGATCGGGGTCTGTCCCTCACCTGTGACTCACGGTCCAAGCACCTGCAGAGCCCTCAGAGCCGGTGGTTGGGCACCTTCCCGAGCACCCTGCTCCTGCACAGCCTGTGTGTGCAGGAYGGGGAGCAGCAGGAGATGTGCCTGTTCAGGAGATGACACCACCAGAGCATGCGCACCAGGGTGACCCGACCTGCTGACACCTGCAGTGCAGTGGTGCTGCCTGGTGTGAGAGGAAGGCCTGGGCTTCCTTTGGCACCGCAGCTACAGGTCTGTCTGTATGCATGGTGTAAATTCGGTCACATGCACCCCAGCTTCTGAGGCTGTTATTTTCAGATCTGCTACTCAGATCTATTTTAAGGGCTCTTCCCACTGCAAGTCTGTGAAGAGCATTAGAGCTTTATAAAGCGCTGCTTTGGGAAGCTATTATCAGTAGGTATTAATTATTGAACACTATACCTTCTGGAAAAGTTGTTTCATCACTGGAAAGTGACCTTGCTAGAAGAGGCAGAGGGAAAGAGAGGCGTATGGTGCCTCCTGAGAGCAAGTGGAGTGATGCGTGGCAAGAGAAGACACTAAAGATTTATTGTCTGTGGCAAAAGAAACACAGATCTCTGCTTGTGCAGTAAGTGTTTTTGACATCATATGCCATAAAAAGTGACTGGATGCTGTAGTTAAAAAGTGTTCCACTGAAGGGAAATAATAGACATTTTCACAGTGCTGTGTCTATTAAGCGTCCAACTGCGTGGCTGTGCAGCTGAGCTGGCCCTGAGAACTCCAGGGTCAGAGTTCAGGCAGTTCTCAGTTGAAGGCAGCTGGACAGTCCCSAGAGAGAGGACACTGAGAATTCATCTGTCTTGAAAGAAGATCCCTTTTGACCCTGGCTGGTACAGGTTCTTACTGCCTGACATCACACCACTGGACAAGTCCAACATCACTGTTTGGAAGCCCTGCATGGAAATTTCATTTATTAACTTGGCCCCAGCCTTTTCCTTGGAATTTCTCTTTTTTTGTAGCCGTTAGTGCAGCACTGCGCTTGTCTCCTTGTACACTGCTGGTTAGAGTTCTCCCGTTGCTTCTATGGTTTAAAAAACCCAAGAGAAACAGGGGTTCAGTTTAAAGTAGAAACTGGGGAGAAGCCAGTACAGCCTCCCCTCTCACCTGTGGCTGCCTCTGCCAGGCTGGAGAGTGAGGTGTGACCAGTGAGCTCCTCCTGCCCACGTGGGGGTGGCAGCGACAGAGGGGACAGGCCACAGTGCGGGTGTGTGACCCTCACCCAGCTGGGAATGACAGGGTACAGGCCACAGCACGATGCATTATTTCTGCCTCTTTCTGCTGTGGGTTCCTTTTCTTCCTTTCAACAAGGCAAAGAGGGGAATACCCAGTCCAGCAGTATCCATGGTTCAGGTGACAGTGTATGACTGAAAATGCAGTGGAGCTAATTAATTCCAAAGGAAAGTACAGTTTAAGAACAGTTTTGTCACTGTCCAGGGATAGCATTTTCCATATGGGAGTATTGTCAGTGCCACGATCCATGTGGGGCCAGACTGTTGAGCCTTGCTCGCAGCAGCTGGGCTCACGTGAGAGGAGCAGTGTGTGACCTGGCAGCTTAGGCCGGGCAGTGGGGAAGCAGCTTTAGCCTCTGCTGTTCCCTGCACAGGTGAGGTGCCAGCGTTGGCTTCATTTCTGTTTACCTGTGCCAAAAATTTTCAACCTGGACCTCAACACCWGGCTGAGGACAGCTGAGGGAGGAGCCCACTTCCCAGTGAGGAAAAATGAACKGCACTTTCCTGTGCCTGTTCAACATCCTATGATGCATTTTCTTTATTCTTAGTCTTGTAAAGCCAGCAGTCCCTTCTCCTTGGTAATGTGCTGGTAATTCCTTTGAGGGAATTTGAAGGAATTCCTCATCTGGAATTGAAAACTTATGCTAAAAGTCTGAGAGTAAGASTTGCTGGGGAGAACTTACTGGCCAAGGAGCGAAGATACATTCCAACATTATAAAAATCATATAACTGCTAAAATTACTGCAGTTTTTAGCTTTAAAATGCATGTAGTTTGTACAGTCAGAGGTACTACTCAAAGGAACTTTGTCTGCATCAGGGGATCTTAATTAGGTTTATTTTACGAATACAATAAAAGCAGGATTTCTCCAGGGATTCAGGAGGAGAGACTGCCTTGGCCCTCATTTCTATCCATTTTCACTCTACCTGCCATCGTCAGGCCATCAGCTGAGAGGAGTTTGTATTMCATTCTTGTGCTCACCAGCAATACTAAAGCCTAAGGAAAGCCAATATTTTGTCTAGGAAAAATACAAAGTTCCACATTTTTTTGCAATTTCTCATCTATGCTTCCAAAGAACGGGTCGATGTCCCAAAATCCCACCCAAAAATCCAACAGTTGTGGTTCTTGTTAGCATCGGAATTGGGAATTGTACCTATATTAGGGAAAGCCRGTTTTGCTGCACTTTGGTCCAGTGTAGGTGCAAACACAGGGTTATTACCTGGGTTAGAGACACACCTGCGCTTGTAAGCTCTTGCATCCCTGTCTCCTCAGGATTCCTCAGCATTTGTCACCATCTCTGTGACAGAGGAGGAACAGGCACTCTATTTTCTGATTGTCACTACCAAGTCTGCAGTGATTTATTCCTATAGGCTCTAACTGAATTAAAATCTTAATTAAGCTATGCCACTTTTTTCCCTCATTTTAATTAGGTATAGCCAGATCACTTGTCTGGGGGAAGTAGAAAGAAAAAGATAAAGAACAGCAGCACTTATTATTGCCCAGCAGCTGTAGTAGCAAAGCCATGGTGAGAACGTCCTCCCAAAGATGTACCACAGGGCAGGACAGGTAACACAGCACAGACAGTCCCGTGGTACAGGAAAGCTCAGGCTTGCACAGGAATACTTTCCTTGAGTGTTTCCTGGTGTCATTTCACACCCAGCTTCTACAGGCCTCGCTTTAGTAACACACCAGGAAATGACCCATTACAGCAGGGAGTTTTTGGTGCAGTCACACGAAAACCCTCTGAGACCATCAAGTCTGGCCGCTCCCCGAGCACTGCCAAGGCCGCCAATGCCCCACGTCCCCAGATGCCACATCCACAGGCCTTTGAACACTTCATGGAGAAGAATCACTTCTCCCATGGAGAAGAATCACTTGCCCATCCTGCTTGTGTCCCACCCACAGCAGACCTTACACAGATCRTGGGCTCTGCCTTGAGCAAATAAGAGGTTCGTTCTAAGCTCTCCTAAGCTACCAAATGCTGCCATCAGTGATGCATAAATCCCTCACTTAGCAGCGAAGGGATTTTCGTGTGCTCCTCTCTCAGTGTTACTCGTTCCTGTCTCCCCAGCCAACCTCCCCAAAGGCTGCAGCTTTGCACAAGCGCAGCTGGCTCTTTGTGGGAAGCCCTGGTTGAGTTTGCATGCTCCCTACAGGGTGGAAGGCTTTTTTYGCACACACTGGTCCCTGGGACCTGTGGCAGGGAAGTGGCCATTCCACCAGTTGCCTGGTCTGCAGGGGAATGCACTTCCACAAGYGAAGCTGCTGCAGCAGGGCTGGGGCTCAGGCTTCCCGAGGGCTTCACGGGTGGGGAGCATCCCAGGGGGACCTGGAGGCTCTCAGTGCTCCTCTGAAACTCCCGCTCAACATTTGCATGTTGACATGTTCTACTTAAGGGCCCTTTTGGCATCTCTGGCATTAATTCATAATGCTGTGGTAGTAGGGCTGCAGCACTGCATGAACAGCCTCTACTTTAGAAAGACTTTGCTTTGGAATTAGACTGGATTGAGTGCAGACTGACCACATTCCAGCTGCTCCTGCTGGGATTTGGTTTGTTGGATTTTGGTTTGTTGAATTTTGAATTTTTTTTTCTGTTTGTTTGGCTAGATTTTACAAATGCATTTCCTAACTCTATTTTTCAGTATCTCTACATTTCACATGTTCTAATGGAGTGTTACATGACACTCTTGGATTTTGTGCACCTTTCTGTGTGAATTGAGCTCCAGGATTAGTCCAGGAAAAAACGGCTTGAATTTGTATACTTGTTTGGCAGATGTAATTCACAGACTCTGAAACTTCCCCTGATTCTTGCAAAGGTGTAATTAGAACCAGGGGGTTTTACACAAGCAAAGCGGGGCTTAAAAGGGCCATTTATGTCAGTAAGGCCTTGCATGGGCAAAGGAGAGACCAGCTGGATAAAATTTTATTACAGCTGGTAMAAGGCCCCTTACAACATGCCTGGGTCATTTAAAAATTTTAGAAATCATTTAGCTTCAATCAGCCCTTCACTAACTGCAGTTAAATGCATGTAAGCCATTTGAGGACAGTTCACAAAGCTGTTTTTACTCATTTAACTACACCTGTTTGAAAATACAATTTGAAATACACAACTAATTACAATAATTGAACCTATGTTTCATTTATGCCATTTTTATTTAGAAGTTTCTAATTGCCTGTGCAGGCTTTGGTTCTGCTACGCTTTCAGCTGCAAAGACCTGACATCCTGATCAGTGAAAGGACGTAGAAAAGGCACTGATGTACCCATGTTATAATTAAAATCAGGCTTCAGTCCGTGTGTGGCTGCAGCTTCGGAAGGCAATTGTGCACACCTCATTGCTTTTTACTTCTGAATGCTGCTGTGGTAATTTACCAGGTAATTCCAGAGACAAGGTCTAAATTACCAGTGATTTCATAAAGTTGAACATACCCGTACCTAGCGGGAGGATGCTGGGCCATCTCGCCTCCCAGWCAGTGAGTCCAACAGTCCTGGAAAAGTCGCAGACCTGAGGGGAGCAGGGTCCTGGGCAGCCCCCGGCTCAGTTCCATGTACAGCAAACACGGCCTTGCCACGGCAACCACGACTCAATTCGGTTTTGTAATAGCTGYGACAAACCCTGCCACCTTTTCCAAATTCACCATCTATCACGGCATTCCGACACCTTAACTGCATTTAACCGAGCCATTTCCCAGCTCTCACACAGGGATTTTTGTGGGGGCCCTTTCTTTCCTTTGACCAATCTGATCGCTGAGGCAGCTTGAAACTCTCTAGGTGGGATAATTCGAATGTTTTTCTAATGCCTCAGTACTCTGGTCTACTCCTGCTGCTGTTGTTCGCAGGTGTCTCCTCAGGCAGGAGGCGGGGGGCAGCTCAGAGCAAAGCTCCCAGTGACAGTGCAGAGGCTGCGCTGTGCTCACGCAGCTGCCAGGGCCCTCTGCAGAGTGCACAGCTCCTTTGGAAGATGTCACAGTGCCCTTCCTCACGGCCCAGTGCAGCCAGGGCTCAGGGTGGCCTCTGGGAGCGGCCCCCAGCTCTGGCAATGGCCCTGAGCACAGTGTTGCTGGCAGTGCCGCTCCCCGGCCCCAGCCCGGAGCCCAGGCTGGGCAGATACGACACAGCGGGAACTGCATTCCTTGCTGTTTCAGCACTGCGGCTGGATTCCCATCCTGGCCTGGCCCTGCGCTGTGCCCAGGTGTGTGCCCACCCCAGCCAAGCCATCTGCACTTGCACACCCAGGAGCAACTCCGGGTCAGCCCATCCTGGAGGGGAGGGAGCAGGGCTGGSGGGTGCTGGGCAGGGATCTMCACACCCAGTGCACGCTGCTCCTTTTCCTTTTGCACCAGCACAGCTCTTCAGGACAGGCCAGTTCAAGTGTTACCCAAATACTCAAGGCTAATTCCTTAATTAAGGAGAGGGGCTTCCTTCCTTAATTCCAAAACTGACAACTCCATCACCATCTCAACCAGGCTGTGTACAGCTCTAAGCTCTGGCCAGCCTTATCCCTGCCTTAATGAGAACCACATGTTCCCTCTATCCACAGCTCCTCTGAGTTATCTCCCATTCTGAGACTGCCCTCCAGGGTGCTTCCCCCCGCCTGGTAAAAAACTACAGAAACCCAGAAGCTTTGAATAATGAAGCAAACATATTTTTGTGATGTGGGCAATTTTTTTTCAGTCTGCTGCTAGTTTTTAAATATAAAGAATAGCATATGTTTAACACAGAACATATGGAAAGAAAGAAAAAGCAAATTTTAAATTCCAAATATCGTGTTCTTAATGTAAAAGACGCCACAGTGTGAAAGTGGGTCATTCAGAACAGAATCAGAAAGATGTACTTCTTCTATATAAATATTGATAAACCTAGTTACAAGAAGGAGGGTTCCCTCACTCTGGGCAGTGTCCAGGCATGCACACAGGTGAGTCCTCTTTGAAGAGGAAGGTGTTACTCCCCAGCCTTGTCAGGAAGGGTGTTCAGCTTGCGAGGCTGCTTGGCACCCCTGCCAGGAGCTCATGTGCTCCTTCGCTGATCTAAGGCTAAGGCACCTTATTTTTCTGGATAGAGTGACACTCCRTTTATTTAATTAATTTCTAAGCCAGATAATTAATTTCTAAATTCTTACCAGATAGTTATATTCAGTGTAAGAACTCTTGCATTTGTATTTCTATCTGCTCTCGTACTTTGTACCTGCCTGTGTAGGACAGATCAATCCAAGCTTTCAGCTGAGGTGCATGATCTCTCACGTGCCCAGACTCCAACCCCATGGACCTGGGAGCTGAGAGTTCAGCTCCTGGCACGGAACTGCAGCCAACACTCCCCTGTACCGTTACTGATGAGGAGAATTCCTGAGGGGCTGTTTCACACATGAGGGTTTTTTACCAGCAGAGACACTGAACGGGGATCAAATGGATAAACCAGCCCCGCCACCCCTGCACTCCCTCCTGCCCCCAGTGCTCACAGAACCACGAACCGCTTGAGCCCAGCCCTGCCCTGATGGAAACACAGTGCACTGCCAAGCCCAGCAGTGTCCCCAGAACTCAGCAGATTCTTTTTGCAAGTCCTGGCACTGTCTCTCCTTCAGAACACAAGGTTGGGGAGAACTGGTTTGAATGCCACAATAGGTATTTAGTTCTSTCTT
This sequence comes from Malurus melanocephalus, assembly GCF_030028575.1. NCBI lineage: Eukaryota > Metazoa > Chordata > Aves > Passeriformes > Maluridae > Malurus > Malurus melanocephalus. Next base: position 242,460 of record NW_026623803.1, on the reverse strand, counting down.
ATTTAGACAGAAAGCCCCAGAAATGACTCAGCAGTAGCAGGGAAAGACCCCAGTGCAGGTCTGTGCTCCCCCAAGCCACCAGAGCCAACAGCACACAGGAGGCTCCAGGTGCCATCCTTACTGACTCTTCCTCCTTCCCCCCTTTCTCTTACCTCTCCTTTTGTGTGCAGCCCCGGATAACTGCCAGTCACTTGGCCGGGCTGGCTCACAGAAGATGCAGCAGGCACAGATGGCACTAATGCATAAATGTCATCTAGTGAAGGGATGCCAGCACCAACCCCCAACAGGTTCCAAGGAACTGCACTGCACTTACAAGGATGCGGGGACTGGTAAGGTGAAAGCTGAGATTTGCAAGAGCTCACTGTTCCCAAATCAACAATGGAACCCTACAGCAAACGAGCAGATTTCTTTATTAATTTAGAAAATGCACTTAATGCCACCATCTCTGGGTTTATGTGTAACAAAACCCCTCCAAAGCCCTCACTCATACAGATTATACTGAGCGAAGGACAAAACTGAAAAAGGCATAGGTGGAAACTGAAAACYGGAACAAACTCAGCATTCCCATGGTTTTTTGGGGGAGCTCCTGAGAGGAAACATAAGCAGCACACAGGAGTTGGGAGTCAGGGGATCTGGACAGGGTATAGCAGCAACGGAGTAAATCCCATAAATACTGTGTCCCTCCTCAGCACTCAGAGCATGCAAACACCCCACCAAATTCCTTTTTCCAGTACTTGCTGGTAATGGTGTTTCCACAGGACACACCTTCTGTCTGCTGGAGAACTGGGGCATCTCCATAGGCATGTCTATAGCAGTGACTTCTAGTGAGGAAAAACATCTCAGGGAACAAAGCCTCCACCCCCAGGCCCCACTCCCAAGGCAGGAAGAGGGGACAGCCCAGTGCACCCATCCTGGGGGCTGCCAACACTGTGTGTGACGGGCCAGCTGGGGGGCCCAGAAAGAGCCCCTGACAGACCTAACACTGTCACTGCGCAGTCCAGGGACCCCTCACATCCCARTGCCATGAGCCTTATGCAGCTGCCTTTAAAGAAACTATTCCCAATTTTCAATAAGGCACACAGGAGCAGAGCCTAAAAATTACCAGAGCTAGTAATTGTTMGTGACACTGGCACCTGCAGGGGTGCAAATGCCTTGGCAGCACAAAATCAGGGAATGCTGCTGGGGGTGGCATGCACAGGGATCTGAGTTTGGATCTGCATTCCAACCAAAGCCTAACAATGTGCTGGGGATTTTGTCTGCGAGGAGAGTTCACTCTTGTAGTACCAGGGAAGCCAAGGTGGCTGAAGGGTGGGGAGCAGCCTGGCACCCACATCCTTCCTGGCCCAGCGCTCGSTGTCAGCAGCACTGAATTGTCACCAGGCTGCAGGGCTGGGACAGCTCGGTCACAGTGGCATCTAAAGGGCTGCCATGTGCAGGTGTGTRTGCAGAGCGAGGGTGCTGCTGGGCTCTCCCTTCCTGCCTGCAGAACCAGAGCCAAAGCCAGAGTCAGCCAAATGAGCAACCCCAGGGAGCTGCACCCTCCTGCCACAGCCTTGCTCATCTTCCTCCAAAGAGCCCCCACTGAAACCCTGCCTACTGCTTCAGACAAACTGACATCTTCCCACAGAATTTCTACAGTGGATCTTTTGGTCATAGTAGTTGTATGATAACTAGTTTAAAGTGTCCTGTATACCACAGAACTGGGCTGCCTTTTCTCCCTAAAAGCCATTGCAGCAAGCCAGTCAGATGCTGCACAACCCATGGGCCAGGATTTTGGGGTGGGGTCCGAATGCTGTGCCACTGCTCCGTTATGGGCTCAGAACAYAATCCCGACTGACTTACGCACCTACAGTCGTAGAGAACCTGGACCTGACATCTCTGAGCCATGTGAGAAAGAGTGTCTATCCAGAAAGGCCCAGGTGAGAGATGATCAGTATTCCTAAAGGAAAGGGATTTTAGGAGAGGCCTGAGTTGAGGTCATGATAGAGRAGATGTGGAGTTTGACGAGAATGGGTCTTCTTACAGTTCTGGTTCATCTGTTGCTATGCCTGATTTCAGAGATGGATAAATTGCATTCTTCTTACAGTGGTTGCACAGAGGGGACAAAGGAAGAACAATGGAAATGTTTAAATTATGCTTTAGAGGTGCCAACCCTAGGAACTCCCTATTTCTGATACTCTTTGTCCTTACAGACAAAAAGGCCCCAAAGCACCAGAATTTGCTAGTTTATGGTGTTAGTGGGCTGATTCTTGATTCTACAAGAATTGAAGTGTGATGCCTCTATAGTAGCAGATTATCTTTTCTTCCTGAAAAAGATGTAGAGAACTTAAAAGGTTGTTTAGGATGCTGACATGAGGAAACGTTTGGCAATGGAGATCAGGCCCACTGTCAGTCTGTCTAGAGAGCCCCCCCCCCCCCCAATAACATAAATGGGATCCCCATTCACAGCAAGGATTCATCCCAGAAGATTCTGGAGGAGCTCAAAGAGCTGAGAGATGTGTCAAGAAAACCTCTCTCCTGTTCTTCCCTGCCCGCGGCAGTGCTGCACGTGTGGCTCTCAGAGCTTCAGCCAGAAGCAAGAAGCACAATCTGACCCCGCAGTGTCCTGTGGCAGGAGAAGGAGCTGTCCCAGCGACAGCTCTGTCCGACACTGCRGAGATGGCAGGAGCTGTGTCCTGGTTTTGCAGCACGCGAGTGAGCGGCTGAGTGTCCATGCTGGGCAAGGTRTGCGCTGGGCCGGCGCCAGGACACGGAGCACCTTCCCTCTGGCACTGCCACGGCCTCTGTCTGCCTTCCAAGGACTGAGGAGTGCTGAAGGAGAAGAGCCCTCCATTGGCAGGTGCCCGCAATGGAACTGAGAGCATGTCCTTCAGCAAAGGGGTCAGACCTTGCCAGGCCAGAGGGGTACTTCCAGGGAGGCAGCAGTGCTRGGAGTAAGGCAGGCTCAGCGCCAAGGGCCAAGGCCCTTGTTCCAAAGGATCTGTGCTGGAAAAGCAGGGATTCTCCAAGCCATGTCCACATCCTTTCCTTTTGCATAAGCAATGCTTGCCTTGCACGAGGAAAACAACAAACTCCTGCCCTCTAGAGACAGAAGACCTCCAGCTCTGCTGAATAAAATATTTKCCACAACCTCCTTTTGAAGCAGATGCTACAAATGCAGCCAGTTTTATCCTCCCCCGAGGCCCACCGGCCAGCTCAGCAGCTCGGCACTCCCTCCTCCCAGCCCTGGAAGGCCGGCTCACAGGAGAGGCAGCTTGTCAGAACCACTCTCAGTCAAGGCAGGAGTTTATTTGGAGAACTGCTGAATAAAGCAGTCATGGAAAACTTGGCAAAAGAAAGAAATCCCTCCCTTCTTTACTACCCAAACACATCAGGGCAGGACGGCCAATGCTGACACCAGCCGAGCACTGGCTCCTGCCCGCTCRCTGGCTGTCCAGAGCCTTGTGCCACCACCATTCTGCCCTGCCCACAACGGGGTGCAGGGCACCGGGACACAGCTGGAGTGCAGGTGGCACTCCCTGGGTGCCACAGAGCACAGGGAGCTGCAGAGCCCCTGCACYGGGGTCCCACGGGATACACCCCTGGTGACACACACCCCTAAGAYGGAGAAACTGTGCCAACTTGTCCATGTGCCCAGTTGCCAAATAAACGCTGCTAGTGAGTAAAAAGCTGCTCTAGTGGTGTTTCCTCAAAGCTGCCAGCACACTAAAGATACCTCGGCAAACATCCTCGACTCCCAGGGCAGCAGCAGGTAGATGCAGTTCCATCCGCACAGAGGGTACGAAGTGGGTATGAGCCAACCTGGGTGCCAACAGCAGCATTTCACACACATACACCTGCCCTGCCCTCCTCAGTGTTTGCTCCAAACACACTGTCTAAATCACAGGCACTGAAAAAAAAAAAAAAAATCTTAAAACCCAGCATCTTTGGGACTTCTCCCTGGCAGGTTTGGTTTGTCAGTGCTCCAAAATACAGCATTTCTCAGGTGCAAAAGGAATTACCTTTTAAAACAACTTAGTCCTGTCTTCCTGCCCTTTACTGCCATAGCTAAAGCAGGTCCAAGGGATGAAAGGTGGCTGTGAGGTACCTGTAACTGTGCTGGCATCTTCCCCTCACAGCAGCCTRTATGTGGGTTCCTCTGTGAAACCAAGTTGCTGGACCCCAGACCCCGTGACCTTTGGAGGCTGACCTCCAGGACTGTGGGGTTGCTGGCAAAGATCGAGAGGTTCATGCACATACGCCTAGGAGGTTACATTACATAAATCTGAGGAAAATACAAAAATTAATACGCCTTTCCACTGAAGCTGCTCGCAAAAWTTGTTAAAGTGTAAAACCAAATTCTTGTTAGGGCCCAAACAGCACCATTCACTTGTAGTTGCTTTCTCTTCATAATGTTGCTGTTACTTTAGGAAGCCTTTGAGCCCACCCTGCAGTCTTCTTGGAGCTCAGAGCTCACCTCAGCTCTGTCAGGGGTGTTTCAGCCAGCAATTCAGGAATTCCAGGGAAAAGTTGCCTCAGGCAGTCCCACGAAAGATCCTCGTGCCTGCAGCAGTAACACCGGAGCACTCCTTGAAGGAATTACTGCTGATGAATTATGTGACAAATGGTCCTAGCAGCAGCAGGTAGTGCTGTGAGGCAGCTCTCCAGGGGTTAAAGCCCAACTCTCACAGCAGGGCTCAGGGGTACCTGCAGAATGACAGTGTGTGGGCTCTGCCACAGCTGAGAGGGGAAACCAGCAATGGATTTGCCKGACATCAGACAGATGTGCTGGGGGCAGCACGCCTGGGCAGAGCAGAGGTCTGGGTGCACAGAGCCTGGCAGCACAGCASTGGGCTCGGGGTCAGCAGCGTAGAAGGCCGGTTTCAAATGCCCACAATGCCCTGAGCTTCCTGGGACTCTGGGATGAGGGATTAATGCATTGTGGGGGACAAAGAGCGAGTGGGAGTGAGATGCCAGCTCCACTCCTGAGGACTGTTCAGAGCTGCACAGGATGGGTAGGTTAGCAGCCCTTCTTTGCAGTAAAGAGCTATTTTAAAAGAAAATATAAACTTCCCTTCAGCTGTGCACTTGTCAGTGGGTATTAATGGGGTGAGTGTTGTAACTGAAATACATCCCAGGTGGCAGAGCCAGGGAAGGACCGGTCTGATTTAATGCCAGGGGAATTGTAATGCCCAGGAGATGGGCAAGGTGACACAGGTAATGCTGCTTCTGCCCTCCGGCACAGGGAGGCTGCTGAGGGCCCTATCGGCCAGCGGGATTAWGCCGTGCACAGGCACTCTGGTTCCACTCCCACTGCCCAGGGGAAGTGCCAGCTTTAATTCAGCATGGAAACAGGACTCTGAAGCAGGTGCTACCAGGCACTGGCACCTCAGTGCCCAGTTTGAATCTCTCCCAGCTTTACCTTTTATTGTCACCATTGAACACAGGTGTCCAGGCACATTCATTATCCCAGTGAGYGGCAGACAGGGACGTAATGATTCTGAAGAGGGATCTGGAAATCAGGATAGGGCCCATTTCTGTGCATTAGCAAAGAGCAAAAGATGTGCACAGTCCTGTTCATAACTGCAAGGGCTACAGGGAAGAACCCACTGTCCTCAACTTTGACCCTTACAGAAAGGCAAAATGCAGGGTAGGCCACACAGTGAGTGTGACAAGAAACAGAATTAGGTAAGGCAGGTTCTTGCCTGCTGACCCAGAGTGCAGCAGCAGCCTGGGCAGGCTGCCCTGGGTGGCTGTCAGGAACAGACTGCTCCCCAGGAACACAGGCTGGGCTTGCAGGGATGACCCCATGGGGGATGAAAGATGCTCTGTGAGGACAGGACAACAGAAATGACAGTGTTCAATACTTATGTCTCGGGAGGGACACTGTTCTGAGGGCCTCTCCTTCCTCACGGCTCTGCAGGCACCGATCACAGAGTGCAGCATCAATACCAAATCCCAAGATGGCATGTGCTCTTCATGGGACACTGCAGCTGAGGTAGGAGCACACGAGTATCTGCAATGGCAGTGCGCTTCTCAGTCCTCCAAGGCCAGGAGAAGCCAAGCTTTTAGGACACTGGATATCACATGGGGCAACAACTGTCCTGGCAGAGCAGCACTGCCAAGTGCTCCTCTGGGAAAGGCAGTTGTTCTTGGTGCTAAGGCAGATGTTGAACACATCAGCAGTGCCCAGGGAAACGTTTCCCATGGATAGCTACTTGGCATGCTAAAGGCATCCGGTCACATGCAAGGACAAGCACCTGAGACCAGGCAGAGCAGCTCAGCCTGGAGGCTCAGTGTGGTCACATCCCATCCCMGATCCAGACTGCTTCACCTGCCCTTCCTGAGTTCCTGATGAAGATTCAGGGGGCTCTAGAGGAGCCCTTGCCATGTTCTCCTGCCCCTGCTGGAGCTCAGAATTCCACTGAATCATGGGACAGCAGCAGTTCCCACACACAGACATCAAAAAGTGCTTGTCATATCTGGCTCGCCACCATCAATGGCCAAGCTCCAGGCTAACAGTGGACACTATCCCAGAGGGATCTCTCCTCCTGCCCTGCCTCCAGCACTGCCCACAGAGCTGTGTGGGCTTCGAGAGGGACATGCAGMTGCTCCTGCAGGCACCTCTTGGTGCCAGGTGAGGCCCCAGCCTGGGCTTTGGTGCGAGCACCCACTCACTGAGATGCCGTGCCCTATGAGAATTTCCACCTTGCCCTGTAGCTTAGACTCATTAAGAAATTCAACAATTAAAGATAAGTCTTTGATGTAATATAAAAGAATTCCTTCTTAGGTAAACACCTCTTGCCATAGATCTCTTTCCTCTTTTTTGGTGCTGTTAAACACCTGCCACATTCTTCCCCTGCAGTACCTGCGGTGCATCTGCAAGCATGACGGGTGGGTTTTTTCCTGTTGGATCTGGTGCATGGAGACGGGTCCCATGTTCCCTACAAAGATTGCAGAATGCATGCATAACTCATTTTTAATTACTCTAGTGCTAAACCACTAATTTAGTGCAATTTCATACTGACTACATGTTGGTATTRTTAAGGTTTATGAGCCAGTGATTTACAAGGCATGGTACGTCAGAATTCAAATTGGTTGGATTGACGGTTTAATTGAGCACAGGGACACAAGTGTAACAGTAACCCCCCACACTGGGGTATCCTGGCAATGCCACCAGGATGGGAATGCATGGGTGGAATTGGTTGCATGGAAYGTATGTGTTTTCATTGGGAAGGCCAAAACCACACTGGTGAGACTAATATTCAGTAAATAGTGCTTCTACTTAAGTAAATAGTTCTTTCTCTAAAGGTCAGACTAATCAGAAGAAAAATGTACAATTCTGTTTCTAAAAGCTGCTCTCACTGATGACACAGATATCGCTGCATGGGAGGTTTTAGATGCCTTTCGAGGAAGGACTTACATCAGTCTACAGATTTTTCTCCACACCAGTTAGCAGGAGACAGTGCTGTTGGTCACAGCACTGAGTTTCTAGTAGTGAAAATCTGCAGCTCATATTGAGCTGAAGTCATGAACCCCTAACAAGTGAACATCAGCCTTTTATTTTCTGCCTGCCTCAGTTTGCCCATCTAGAATGCAAATAGCTGAATTTCCCACTTAACCTGGCAGCCTATTTGTTATTGCCTGTTACTGTCTGATGCTGACAGTGTTTGGAGAGCTGATATTTCTTAGGGCTTTGAGATTACATTTTCCCTATCAGTGACACAGGCAGGAGACTGCCTGACCACACCACTTCTTTTTCTCCTCCTTTCTCCTTGAGTCATGGAATAAGAAAGTTGGGGACAGAGATGTGGGAGATGCATGGGGGACCAGAATAAGCATTGCTTATTTAAGGTTCTCCTCTTTCCCTGATCTGCCTGTAACCACTCACCCTGGCACGAAAAGCCATGTGGATGTGCCACCTGGGGACATGGTAGTGGCCTTGGCAGTGCTGGGGGAATGGTTGGACTGAGTGATCTTAAAACTTTTCCAGCCTAAAGGATTCCATGATTAATCTCTCTGTATCTCCTCTACCTTTATAATACAGATGGTGGCAGTCCCTGTCCCCACCTTTTCACCAGTTGTTTATTTCTTAAACAGCTGACAGAAAGAGAAGTGAAACATTAGGAAACCCCCTGATGARAACACTGCCCCTTCTCATGCCAGCCGAGATCTGCTTGAGTCATGCCAGATAACTACGCTATCACCCTCCTTGATACTCAGAAAAACCAGAGATCAAATGAAATGAATGATAGGAATAAGAAATCCAGCCCAAAATTCATTTGGCAATTTCATAATCTCCCAGGTTTGAGCAGAAAGCAGTAATTTCCCCCCGGCAGTGCATCTCTTTCAGCAGAAATAAGGATTCAGTGCACAAGTTGTGCTGCCTGCTCCAAACCCAGCTGTTCATGTGGCACCATCCTTGACAGATGCCCATGACCAAAGCAAGGAATTGCTGCTGTGCCAGAGAGCTGCTCTGAGGGAGCATACCCTACTCCAACACCCCATGACCCCGTGGGAGCTTAGGCATTTAAATAAGCTCCAAGTGAATAAAAAAGGTTTAAGATTTTGCTAGTGGGTTTGTTTCATTCTGCTTCACCAAAAGCTGTCAGGATTCACCTGGGCCCCTTTATGGGGGGGGGGCGGGGTGAGTGGTGTCCATTTTTGGATATGGCATCACGAGAAACCCCTTTTCCTTCTGCACAGCAATTCACAGATCCCAAGTACAGAGCCTGTAGATGCAGAGATAAGGTTATTGCTAATAAAATGCAGTTTCAGACCAGCAGCAGCTCTGCTAACTAACAGTCACATCTATCCATGCTCACTGCGTGAGGAGCTGGCTCGGGGGGGATCCGGGGGGCAGGATCTGCCTTCCCCATGCTCTTCCCTTCCCACGGTCAGATGGGTTTGGGTTTGCTCACTGCAGTTTCTCAGAATTTGTGAATTATGCTCACAGAAGGCCTGGGAGTGTCAGAATGTGTCACCCATGCCCTCGCGCTTGCCTAGAGCCTGCATTTGTAAGGCAAATGTGGTGCCTCACTCTGGGTAATTTCCATTAATTCTTAAAAGGTTTTTCATGGGTTTGTTATTTTCCCAAACGTCTGAATTTCATTACAGCCTCCTTCTAGCATCCAGCAACCTCTGTGTGTGTGCTACTCCATCAGTAACAGCTTCTCTCTTCCCTCAGGGCCGCTGTATCAACTTCACCCGAGTTCCCTCTCAGTAGAGGAGGAGAAGCGGATACCAGGAGGAGAGACAGCCACATTGCCACTGTCCTACCCAGCTGAGAGAACCGAGCCCTTCCTCGCATCCCTTGGACCATCTTCCAGCCTGAGCTCCGCAGGTTCCTGCATCCCTGCTCCAGGAGCCCGCACTCCAACTGCGCACTGGTGCTCTGCCCGCGCCCTGGAGAGCAGCACTGCCGCGTGTGCCTGGCACTGTGCAACACCAAAGGGACAGCACAGACACCAAAGATGAGAATGCTTTTCTATTTTTGTTATTTGCAGTTTTTTAAAGACTACAGATTCTCAGGACGCAATGTGCTTTCAGCGGAGACGCAGCGTACCTCAGCTGTGGCGGAGGCACGTGGTATTTACACAGGGACCACGCGCCACGGGCACAGGATAACAATTCCCACCAGGCTAAGCAGGCGCAGAGCCGAGTGCCTCAGAGCCATGTCAGATCCCCAACCCTCGCCAGCTCCCTCCGTCATGCCTTACGGGAACCTTCTGACTGGAAATCTTGTCACTCTAACACTGAAAAGTGCACACGCATGACAAAATGTAGACAGGATGCCTCGAGGTATCAGTAGCGAGCAAGACTTTGCCCTTTAGTTTTTGAAGACACCTTTCTTTCATTATGCACCCGGGACAGGAAGGAATTACTAGAGCGTTATTCCGCGGGAAGACAGCCTGTAAGCAGAGATCTTGAGCTGAGTTGGAGGGACTGATGCTTCAAGACCTTGACACTGTGGCTGGTGGTTTTTTCCCCTTTCCAGCATTCACAGTTCAGTAGCGCATAAAACATCATCATCTATAAACATACCTAGMAGTCGTAGGCTTGTGTATTTTTTTTTTCAGATTAAAAAAAGCAGTAGCCACAAAGCTGGTATCTCAGGGTTTTTTCCCCCCCGCAAATCTCCAAGGGCTTTTCAGCGTCACAAGCCAGCAACTCTCTTTGCATGAGAATTTCAAAGTTTAATTAATATAATTAAAGGCAACAGCAAGCAGCAGCCTGTGAAGATTTTGCTCATCTTTTTTATGCCTTTTGACATTGAATGACCTATTACTGTATGTGCGTTCCTCAGTGGCGGAGGGGGCGCCGAACACTGGGTACGATTCCACAGTGGGAAAGACCTCTTTCCATCAATTCGGAAATTAAATTTACGGAAGCGCCGGCCATCACAAAACATCGACAATGTATGTATTATAATTTTTTAGAAAAACCAGTGTCGTGTCACGTCGACGATGCCAAATTATGTTAGCGTGAGCGGAAACACTGTGGGGGAGGAAGGAGGGAGCAGCTGAAGAAAAAGGCTCAAATGATCCAGTCACTTTCGATACTGTACTTCAGAGGCAGAATGGATATTCGAGTCGAAACCTGACAAAGCGCGCCCGCTTTGATGGGAACTGGTATAGACAATGACCAGTGGCTGGGTCAGTGGGATGTCTCTCTGCGAGCAGGGAGGCTTATCAAATGACACTAAAAATAAGTTCAACAACCATCACGTTGGAGGGGAAAAGGCGAACATTTCACATTTGGTGGGCATGAATGTGCGCAAGATGGAAAGAGCAATGCGGAGCATCCTGGGCTAATTATCTCCTTTGTGCTCTTCACTGGAATCACAAGGGACAGAAATAATTCTCTTGGTCCATGTCCAAGTCTGCAGCACTGCCCAAAGATGCCTTTACATTTATCCACTCGCTTACATCTTCTGCTTGAGTTTATTTATGTCACTGGTAGCCTCATCAGCAACAGCCGTGTCTGCACATTAGAGTATAAATAAAATTATTATCTAAGTTTCAATCATTATTGTTGTCTTCTCCTCCCCCATAGTCTCCCCATCATCTACACAGCTCAGAGCTCCGTTTTCAGTGCCACGGTGACCCCACAGTACTGCTTCCAGAGGCCGCACACCTTCCCGTGCACAGCGTGGCCAGGAAAGCCACCGCAGCCACACCCAGGGGTCCCAACTCTCCATGGCTGGGGAGAACCCTTTGGGCACCGTAGGGACGGTGCTCACGCTGTGTGGAGCATCAGCCATTAAGTGACGCCCAGTCAATGCAGAACCACAGCTTGGGTGGCACTGACTCTGTGCTGGGGACATCTGACCCACAGAGCTCAACCAGCAAGCTCTTGGCTGAGCTGTAGCACCTGATTAAACCTCTGTGCAGTCTCCAGCCCAACACCAGACCAGGTGCCACCACTGGGAAGGTGTGCCARGACACAGGTGAGAGGTCCTGCACTGCTCCTCAGGTTGCTGAGGTGGCATAGGAAGCACTGAGATCAGCAGATGCCAGGTTAGAACAGAATCGGCTCYCTCTTACTGTTTTTCTGCCATTTCCCATGTACACAACACATTCTGAGGTATCACTGGAGTGCTGGCTCGCGTTCCGAGCTGCGCTGTGTGACAGGACAACATGCAGATACAGGGGGTTTTCCCTTTGCTTTTATCTGCTGCTTGTCAAAGAATATTTGTAACCAACCACGACAAAGAAACAGAAACCCACTGACCCCTTTTTTGTCCTTTCTGCTTATCTGTGTCCATTGAAAACCATGAAATGAGCAGTCTTCACAAAATGGCAGATCCCAGGCAAAACCGGATTTCGGGTCTCTGCACAGATTTTCCCTTTTAACTGGAACAACATCACAGCACGTTATACTTGGCATTTTGTTGCACATAATACCAGAGTTTCCTTATTACACAGCATGGAATGTCCATCACAAATAATTTGGAGGGCAAGAGGTGTAGGGTGATAATTACTTATACTTTTAAAATCCASTGATTCAAATGACACAAGTGAGACTTCCTTAGCTGGAAGGCTCAGAATGCCCAAGAGAACCCTGAAGAGCCATGTACAAAGTGTCCGGCAATGCCATCAGGCTCCTCTCACCAGCAAGGCAAGGCAGGATTCATGGGAATGAGAGAATCCTCAATATAACAAGGCTGTGTATCTTTCATACGTTTTGGTAATAGCAGAAATTAATTTGCTGTAGTTCATTTGAACTAAAAATTAATTTTGCAGTGTTTCCTTCCAATTCTTTTGATTTTACAATAACTACAACATTCATTAGGCATGAACCTACGCTGTGTAACCCAGGGGAGCCAGGTCAGGCTCATCCAAGGGGAAATGGAAGGGAATTTGGAGTGCCACAATGTAGGCTCATCCCAAGCCATAGACACTGCATGATAGCCCTGGCTGGCCRGTACTAATTCCTGTTGGGGATTTTCCTGCAGGAAATTTCTGTGCTAAGTCCTTCTTCCTCGTACAGTCCTTAATGCRACACCACAATTCTGCATCTTGCACACTGCAGTTACACACTTGACTCAGCCTCATCACACTGAAACACTCCCGCATGGATATGCATTCCCACTCCTGGGGGTGCTGGGGTTTAGAGGCAAAGGTAAGGTTATCTTTGACCCCTCTCAGCAATGGAACCTCATGCCAGTCACATTTGCATCCATTTCCTGGGACTCTCACAGACTTGCAGGACACAGGTGTCTGGCTTCTGTAAAACCTGGGATGGCATCAGACYGCCCCAGTCACTGCTGTCACCTTTAACATGTCCTCATGGTTCGAATGATGCTGACATACTCTAAGGAAAAGCAAAGGTGAAAGTTCTAAGTAGGGGAAGTTTTAGGTTTTGCTTTCTGCTGTTTCTCCTGCACCTCTAGGAGTAACTTGGGAATTCTGTATGAAATCGTTTCAGACCAAGCCTCCCTTTCCAGCTGTGTAAGAATTGGCTCTTTTAGTGGCCACAAATCAGACTGCAGGGAAATGTGAAGGAAGGCAGTGGTGTGAATAAGGGAAAAAGCCCCACTTGATCAGTGTCACCACGTGCTGCCTCATGACTGCAGGAATCCCGCTCTGCTGCAGGACAGGATTTTCCCTTAGTGCACTGAGAAGCAGCAAAGGCACTGGTACCACCTACCTTCCCAGTTCAGCTCATGCAACCACTCCTTCACCAGAGGAGGTGGTGAGGGGAAATTGGGCAGTTCAGCTTTGTAGTGCTTGGAGGCAAGACCCAGATCTGACCTCCCCTCTATACACTGATGGGCATCCAAAATGGGCATCACAGCGTGGCCCTGGCAGCAGGATGGGCACAGACGACAGCGCACCTTGCTGCGGATGCTGAGCTCAGGTGTGGCCACAGCAACATCCCCTTCCCGAGTGCCCAAGCAAGGGGCTTGACTGTTGTCCTCACCAAGACCCAGGGCTCTGGCCCATGGAGCTGTGCCAAACCAGGACAGGGGGCAAATGGCCTCAGGTGGCCAAAGGGGTGGGCACAGTGCTCCCAGGAAAAGCCACAGCAAGGAGAGTGTGTTGAACAGGAACTTCAGAGGCTGCAGTGAGCAAGTCAAGGCCATGCTTCATTTGCTAAGGAGCAGCTTCTGAGTACCTCTCGCGCCGTTACAAAATAAACGTCACAATTTCTAGGGAGGGCCTTATTAGACCTGGCATGTCCTATTTTATTTCACAAATCTGCTTTGCATTGGCTCAGTTAAAATTGTTACATATTTTTGGGTCCTGTGTAGGTGCCATCTGTTTAACAGCGCAAGTGGGTCCTGTGATGCACTTGAAAATTTTGTGCTGCAATGTTTTTTTTTAATATAATGAGGAACTTTGGATGCAAGAAACTGCCTTAACTTGATAGTTTTTTTGGTTTTGGCAGTGAACTCACAATGGTTCTTCCTGTGTTACAAGGATGGCTCCACAGCCCATGGAAAAGCAAGACTTGATTTCCATGTTTGCACCCAAATCGTATTATTTAATTCACACTTTTTCATTTGCTTGTTCCGCCTGATTTTGTAAATAAGCTTATTTTCCCAAATGGGAATGCACAGGACTGCTCAGCTGGGGTCTGTGGCTGCTGGCTGTCTCCTGGGGAGCTCTGGGATGTGCCAGGAAGGCCCAGGGACCCACTGCAACAAACCACAGCCATCCTCACTGGGATTGGGAACAAACGCACCTTCCGAGACAAAAATCCCACCTGTACAGCTGTATGCACCCTTCAGCACAGTCAAGCCAAGGAAAAATCTCCTGGGAAACAGAACTCAAACATAGTTTCATACTTTTATGGGTTTTGATACAAATTTTAGATGTGCTCGGATGTCACCAGCACTGACCTACCATTCCTGACTCACAATGAATTATAACAAAACCCCAAACCCAACCCATTGATTGATTCTCCTTTAAAAGCACYATCTCAAATTCTGCTAAATTGTCCAACACATGGTGAGAGAAAAGCATCAGCAATGGCACCAGTCCTGCTGCACAGGTCTGCTGCACAGCCAGGAGAGGGATGCCAGGTCTCAGCACTTGGGTTCTGCAAGTGGAACTGTTTCGTTCTGGGTGGTGAACCGGGCAGTACCCGAAAAGCTCCCGGTTCCCTGCAGCACTGCTCAGCAGGACATTTAGGAAAACTTGTTCTAAACAGCATGCTTCCCATTTTGGGATGAAACAAGACACAGCTAATTCGTGGAGAGACTCCTCCCTGACTATACCACTGGTTCAAGCCCCACCTTGACTCCGGCCACCTGTCCAAGCTCCAGCAACAGCCCTCACTTCCATGGACAACCTCCTGAGGGCACAGGGACACCCGGGAGACCCGTCTGCTCCAACTGTGGCACTAGAGCATGGATTTACCACAGCACGGAATCTGCCTGCTTGACACCCTGCTGTGACAGCATGGACTGCAGYGGCCTGAGATGCCTTCCCCACCTTCCCAAAATCTCTCCAGGCCATCCATCCATCCGTCCATCCGCTCTGTGTTCCTCAGGACAGCTGCCTGGGATTGCCAGCCCCTGGGATAGATGGTGTCTACTGACAGAGCAGCAAGACACTGATTAAATTATGTGCTTTGGCCAACCTGTGTGGGGAAAATTAACTGAAGCGCCAAGTGATGGGTTCAGCACTGCCTTGTTGGAACGGGGAGGTTGGGCTCTGTGATGCTTCATCTCCTTTTATTTGATTAGGCAAATTAGGAAACAACAGTGTGAAATGCATTATTGTAGTAATCTGATGTCCAAAAAGTGAATCTCATTAGAGCTCTGGCCTCGATGCTTTTTATTTGGTTTCTCTGTAAGCTGAGGAAGAACAAGTAGGCCAGAAATAGATATTTTTCAAATTACATCAGAATTGCCCAGTAATAAGCATTCATTTTCTGTATAGGCTTCATCCCTGGAACAGCTCCTCATAAAAAGCATCTCTAAGCTTCTGATGAAATTCAGTACATGCTAGGWATGGAGGAGATGCAGCAGTGAGAGGAGTTTGGAGCCAGAGAGGGTGATGTATGGACCCAAGTTCCCTTAGAGCTCTGTGGGGTGAGACCCTGGAAGAAGGGACACTGTGTCCCTGCAAAAGAATGCTCCATGGTCCAAAAACGATTTTTGCAGAACTTCTCTTGATGAGGGTGCCCATTGTGGTTGTTTGGGGAGAAGSCAGGGATGAATGGCAAGGTGTGATGAGGCCAGGGGACAGCCAGGGGCTCTCCTGTCACAGCACAGAAATGGGGGCTGGCCCTGGAGGGCTCTGCTCAGCCCAGCCCCTCCCTGTGGAACCTCCTCACTACACTGCGCCCTGCTCTGAAAGGCTGAACTCAAGGTCACTCTGTACCACCAGGGGAGAACAAATGTACAGTATAAAACAACACATTTCACTGCAAAGGGCTCTCTGAGAAGAGCCAGTTCAGGTATCAGTTGGAAAAGGGTCACTTCACAATACAGCCCTTCCAAAKTGCAGCTCCAACTCAGAATTAATTATCCTTTCATTGTCTTGGGTTTTCTTCTTTGCTTCACATTAACTGCAGCTGAAATTATTTTAAAGCAATGATCTTGAACATCATGTCCTTCAGCTGGCCCTAAAAATCCATTTTCTATGGAAAGCCTCCTTTCTTCTCTAAGATTTCTGAGAGTGTACAAAGCTCATCAAGGCTCTGGTTCTCTTGGGGTGTCAGGTGCTTGGATAATACCCAGGTGTCTGCATGCTGGACCAGTTCCAAGATACTTTATTAGCATGAAGAGGCCTATTTGGAAGCAGTTTAACTCCTTTGGCTCTCAGGGCCCAGCGCCATGTCCTGCAGCAGCAGACGGACACTGAGACACTGCCATGCACGGCTACAAAAGCAGACTCTATGTCACCATCACCCACTGCCAAATCTTGCAGAGGAAACACCTGAGATGTCTTGTCATCACAGCTGGAAAGATGACCTGGTGACATGCCACCCACAGGAAGGCAGAGGAGAATTGCACGGAAAACTGCAGAGTACAGCTCTGCTGCACACCTGGGGCTCAGCCCGTCCCCAAACTGCTTTGGAAAATCCCAGCAAGCCCCTCTGTGGGAACCATGCCCTCTCTCATGACAGTGGCAGCATCAGGGGACAGAGTGTGGGGCTGGTCTTCCAAAGGCATGATGTGCAGCTCGGCATTCCCAGGCACAGACCAACACAAGATCTGACATGCCCTTGTCCCTGGCACTGCGCAGGGCAGGAGCAACGAGGGCCTTTGCTGTGCCAGGGCGACCCAGAGGGGTGAGGGGGGCTTGCCCCTGATCCATCCAAGCACACAGAAAGCACTGGAAGCAAGGCAAAGCAATGTGAGSATTCTGTCAACATACACAATAAGAACTGTGAGCAGATGTCCTGGGATTTCCTGGGACTGCAAGAAACTTCAGCTCCTGGCTCCAGCAACTTGCCCCAGCAACGGCAGAATGCCTCAG
Organism: Malurus melanocephalus; assembly: GCF_030028575.1. Classification (NCBI taxonomy): domain Eukaryota; kingdom Metazoa; phylum Chordata; class Aves; order Passeriformes; family Maluridae; genus Malurus; species Malurus melanocephalus. The sequence goes on along the minus strand of NW_026623803.1, from coordinate 225,544 downwards.
CACGGTCCCGCAGCAGACACCACGCCCACTGGGACACTGCACCCTGCTCCATCTTGCTGTGACATCACACGGTCTGCATCCCACCCTYTAACACGAGATACTTTCTTTAGTTTCTAGCATGCAAAATTGGATTAGGCAAAACAAAGACAAAAACCACACAAATCCTAGCCTTAAAAAATCAGTTCCCACTTAAAAAGCAAGCTCCTTTTAAACTGCATAGGGTGTTGCTTCAAAGCTTACAGCAAACAGCTGAAAATCTGAGCCACCAAGATATGTAAGATTTGAACAAATACAGTCCCAAAGGCTCTGTTTAAAGTTTTAAAAGCCCAAGGTTTCCATTATTTGTGAGCTGTTTGAGGTTTTTCTTGGATTAAAGAGATAAAACCTTCCTTGAAGTTTGGGGTGATTCCAAGAGGCAGTTGGCAGTAGGAAAAGGGTGGCACTCGGAGCCAACCGTGTTTTCCTTCTCCGTGCTGYTGACCAGGTCATGGGACAGGACATGTGCACCTCCCTTTGGAGATGACGTCCCCTTGGATGTCACAGCCACAGCCATGTCTATGCTACCAAAGAAAACATTTACTGTTGCCAAAGCATTACACAGTGTAGGGAAGCTGTGAGAGAGTAAGGTTCATGTAGCTGGGCTTCCAAACATACTGAGGAAACATGGGTTTTGGGAAGAGTGAAAGGAAGTTCAAGCCCTCTGTGGAATGGGGCTCCAGAGCCCACAGCAGCTGAATGGGAGGGGAAGCTGTTTGCTCTCGTCCCAGTGGAGGGAAAAGCAGCATCACTGCTCTGAGCCACAGAGAACAATCAGGGGCCAAGGCAAGGCTGCCACAGTGCTGCTGCAGTGTTTTACCCTTCCATCTCCATCCTCCTGCTCCAAAGATGTCCCAGTTCTGACACAGATGTCTCCTGCGGATGTCAGCTGAGCCCAGGGATGCCCGCAGCCCTTACAGATGCGCTGACACGCTGGCTAATGCAGCCCAAACTACTCACACTTGCCAGGAAAGGACTGCAGAGGGTTCCTTGACCAGGACCTGCACACTCCTTGGGTGAATTGCCCTGATGAAGCCAACACTGAGCACCTTGACACTGAAGGGTGTTTCTTGTATCCTCGAGAATATCTGGACATCCACTGCCACAACAAGATGACGCCCACCTAGGCATGCACCATTAGGTTCCTTCTCCTAGAGCTGCCAAAATTGGACTTCCTTCCTCTCTTCAGGGATGAAGCTGTGCCTCAGGCATATTGTCCCAGCTAGAGGAACTTCACCCATAGGGAGGGGATGATGACTATTCCAAGAGGCTGCTGTGGCACTGGTTGTATCCAAGGTGGCTGGTGCCACCAGCTGCCTGCCTTCCCTCCAACCCCCCACACACCCATGGGATCAGTTCAAGTGACAAAACCTTTGCGGGACCAAGGAGACTCCCTTGTTACTTCTATTAGTTTCCTGATACACAGCAGGTTCTCCCAGCAGCTGAAGTTTGAAACAGGACTGGCTTCAAAGGTAAACATTTCTCACAGCTTTCTCATCGACGGTACTAAATACAGTCATAAAAAAAAMCCCACAACATTTTCTGTATTTGCTGAAGGATGACGTCCTCCTTGCCTTCAGCGTGTGCCAGATTACTCATAAACCTGGACCATATGCCACTGCAATTTACTGATGGGCCCAAGCTGTTTTGGTAGATACAAAATCCGAAGGGATTAGGGAGGCTCGATCCATGCTGAAAACAGAGCAGCAGCAGTGGGGCAGCTGCTTGCTCTCTTTGCTCAGCCTCAATTTAGGTCAGTGGACAAGAGCCACCCCATGCCAGGCTGGGGAGCTGGGCTGGCTGGGGGGCACACACGGAGGGGACCCCAGGCACAAAGTCTGCTCCCAAGGAGGAGTTCACGCTTCCACGGGGCAGGTGAGACCACGCTGCTTCCTCGGATCCAGAGCTGGGCTTCCAGGCCCAGAGAAGAGCCCTCAGCTCAAAGCCAAAGAGGGGGTGCTTCCCCCCTCAGGGTGTGCCAGAGCACAGTGACAGCCAGCAGTTGCTCCAGCAGAGCTCCTGCTGAGACCTGGCTGGGGGCCTGTCCGGAGGGCAGCCAGTGACCGGCAGGTCACCACAGGGGTGTTTCTGTGTCCCTGGCCAAGGGAGGGATGTGTGCAGGGACAGAAGGGACAGTTCAGCTGGAAACACCACCTGAACTGGGGCCTCTCCTGGGATCCAGCCCAGAGGTGCTCACAACCAGCCGTGGCTCCCAAGCCAGCTGCTTGGCTCCTTCCTCAGAAGGGTGAGCTCTCATGGAACATGGAATGACATAACAGATCTGCTGACTTGAGCCAAGCCCCTTTAAAACCCGGACACACAACGCAGCTGCCGCAAGAAGCTACCCATCCACCAGCTTCTTCCCTGGCTCATGGGAACATCCTTCCCCTCCRCAGTATCTCACACACCTCTTTTTGCTTTCCCTAAGTGAAAACACAAGCACCTCCATCACCTCAAAGCAAGCCGCTGCCTGTCAACAGGGAATTCCAAAGGACTGCAGAGAGCACCAGGAAATGGGGACCAGAATGGTTGACCACAAGCACCCCRCACTGCCCCATATGGATAGGAAGCACTACAGACCATGGCTGCTGTGCATGGAATATCAAACTTCAGTCATGAGAACCTTTCTCCAGAATATTCCTCCACTGGGTGTAATTTGTGACTTCTCATCACTTAAGAAGATGCTCATGATCAACATAGCCTGACTGGGTTTCCAGCTGCTGGAGCTTCCTTCCACACCACACTGTACCCCATTGCAAGGAGCTGCTCCTAGGGATTGCACTGCTCKGCATGATTAAGCAGATCAGAGTGCCTATTATGACTTTCAAGTAAGAGCTCACGATTTTAACCTCTCATGTCTCAACAGCTGAAATGCACCACAAAACTGCAGACCTCTATCTGCCAGAGGGGTGGCGGTGCCTGACTGCAAGAGCCTGGCTCAGGCACCCCGTGCCCAGATGCCCGAGAAGGGCGTGGCATTGCCACATCCCACTGGCTGCCAGCTCTGGCCCAGGGTCCTCACTGCTGGGGACATCCCTTTGTGCCCGCCCAGAACAGCCCAGGGCCTGCAGGGCYCTACGCCTGTGAGCCCTGAGCTCCAGCTCCAGCTGCCAGGAGACTAAGCACAAGTGTCTACTGGAAGGGTATGGCTGGGCTTTCCTGTGGATTTTACAGATTCTTCTCCTCAAATTTGTCACTGCTGTGTCCCAGAGTGACCCCAGACCCCCACACCTTCCCTCGGAGTCAGGGCAGGCAGAATGGAATGTGCTGCTCCCTGCTCCATGTRCCCAGATGTGCTGTGCAGATGGGTCTGCAGGGAGGGATGGGGTCTGGCTGCCAATCACTGTTTACAACTCATATTAGATCCATTCTCCTTTCCTAATTATCATAACAGTTCCTGAAAACACCACCCGTGGACTTTAAATGGTTGATGACTGTGTGCTCTAATGAAAGCTGTGGAATTATCCTGTGCTTGCTGCCACATGGCCCACACAGCAATRGAGATGCTAAATAATTTTAAAAAATTTATAGTTTACAAGATCTATGACCCATCTGTGTCAATGCAGCAGCTCCCAAATGCCCTAAATTTCACAGCATTAACAACACCTCTTAAAACCAACTGGCTGCACTCCACAGTAAGGTTCAGCAACGATCCAAGGGGTGCATCGCAGTGTACACAGGTTGGAGAGTGACCTTGTTGGGACCGAACGCCACTGAAGCACATAAACTCGATGGCCAAACCAAGCGCTTTACACCTCCAAGTAACACRGTGCTGTTAAAAGCATTAATTCCATTATTCCAGAGAGAAAGTTGCTCCTTTTGGCACCTTTGCCAAAGCTCAGCCCAACCACTGCAGGATGCTGAGACAAGACAACAAAAACCTGGGGAGTTCAAGTGCAGTATCCCTGGAATGATCGATCCCTGGGGTGACATCAGGAGTCACTTTTTCCCTCCTCTCCCAAGAGACATTCTCTGTCACAAGGCAAAACCACACAAACTGTGCCCAACTTAAAAACTGAGTATGGGATGGGAGCCAGAGCAGATGGTTAGGAAAGCTAAACACCGCTGATTTATTTCTTACCCTTTATGCAGCAATATTAGAGACAATGGCCCTGATCAGAACAAATGAGAACAAACACGGGGATGCAGACTCAATAGAGAATTAACAACCAGCACTACCAGATTCCATTATGCTGTGATTAATTCTGAATTTGTGGCAGGATTATCAGCAGCAAACCTCCAGCTCTATCTCACAGAAGCAGTGCCAAAGCATCCAGCCTTTCAGGGAGGGCTCTTCAGTCTGCAAGGGACTCCAGCAGGAAAGCAATGTGGAAGATGCCAGGCTCTGTGCTGTAAATTCAGCTGGAAAATGAACTTCCTGTGCCCCACATCCACCTTGAACCCCAAGAAAACAAAAGAAAAGCCTGCACAGACACCAGAAGGAGCTGCAAATCTCTGAGAGTCAGGGAAATCTGAGGGAAGTCACTTGGCAAACCTGAGGGACACAGGCACAAGGTTGTCACTCTCCCCTGCCTGGTCCTTCTTACATAAGMACTGGCCTTCACCCCCCATTTCCCATTTCCCATACCATGAGGCTGGGGGGAACATCATCGGGTACTATGCAGCCTTCCTCTTTCCCTGCCACAGCTTCCTAGGGGCTCCAAACTCGGCTGCAGGACACAGAATGACTTTGGTCCCAGAGTGCCTCAGTTTCCCCATCCCCAGAACACCACAGCCTCCCCGCGCCCCAGAGCAGTCCCCAGCAGGGACAAAAAGTGTGAGACACCCATTACAGCCTTGTCACCATCACTATCGCCATAAACAGGCTATATTAATACTCAGCAAATGCTGGCCACTGTCCCATGTCASCCCTGGCTTGCCTGTCTGTGCAGAGTCCACCTGGCCTGGGAAGTGCTGCCAGCAGCCACAGGAAACGGACTTGCTGATGAGGGTGTTCGTGGCCGTTATTTGTGAGACACAGCTGAGGTGGGACGCAGTGAGTTCAGCCCTGTTTTGCTCCATTTCCCACAGCTAAGCACACAGTAAAAGCTGAGTTTATACCCAGAGCTGCCATGCATGAATATCTCATTATAACTGCAAAGACCTTTCATTTGGATCGGGCCCCGCACCAGCGCTGTGCTGTGCTCATCACCAGAGCTGGGCTCTGTTAATGACCAGCCCTGKAAATCAAATGCAGCACATTTGGTTCATTCCCTCCTTGGCCCTCTGCGATGGAAAGCAGGGGGCTACTCCTGGGCTGGGATTTTGGCTGCAACATCGTGGGTTATGGCTGCAGCCAATGGTGAGGAATTCCTGCACGTCACCAGTGGCGAGACCACACAGGTGACATCACACCCTGACTTGTGCTCGGCACAAAGAATTGCGGTACATTACCACAGCCTGCCTTTCAAAGAACTCGATTCTAATGGCACTTGATCATTCTGAAGAACAGGCACAGAGAGAGAAAAGCCAGTGTCACTGGTTTGATGRAAGTTTCTTGTGATTTGTTTTTAGGACCTGGCTGAAAGTTGTGATTTGTTCCCCCCGCCCCCACCTCTAGGCAGGGAAGCAGCTTTTTTCCACCTCTGTGGAAAAGGGCTTTTCTGCACAGAGCTTTTCTGCCTGCAATTCCTACAAGGTCACATCTCCCAGCTCCTCCAAAACATCCCTAAAGCAGAGCCAAGAGAGAAGAGAGCAGCTGGGAGGAGGTGGGGGACATTTAAGGAGTGTCTGCAAAGGCTACAAATAATTTTTTCCTCAGGAAAGCTGAAGGCTTGGTAAAAAAGGGACAAGAATGAAGGCACACGGGGAAGGAAATCCAAACACAAAGACGAAGCCAGGTGATGCAGTCAAATACCAGCAACAAAAGATACAGATGCTTATAAGGTAACATAAACATTCAACCCAGATATGTTATACAAAACCAAATCCTTAAAAACTCTCAGTGTCTTTTTTTTCCTTTCACAAACATTCATAAGTTGGAAAGCTCTAGGCTGGAAGTTGCTCCAACTGTTCATGCTCCAGGGACTGTGGCTGCAGTGAGTCAGTGCCACATGCAGGGACCTGGTGAAAACTCTCTGAGGAGTCCAGCAGTGGCTGCCAGCACAGCACCAAGACAACATGGCAACTCTGCTTTTTGGGGCTGCTCAGACCCCCTCCTATCTGACCCAAACACCTTTCTCCTTCCCTCCTGGGTTTTGGTTCCAGCCTAAGAGACTGTGGAACGAGAGAAAAGCTGAAACAACTTTCCTGCTCAGCCAGACCAAGCAGTGACCTCACCCGAAACTCCTCCAGTTTGCTGGATTAGTAGTTTGGCCCCGAGTTTGTCCTGAGCTGTAATCACAGGCTTGGAGCCAGCCCTGCAATCACCCAGAGAGCCAGGCAGTGCCTACACTCTGTAYGGGATTATGCAGCAGTTACTACACCCAGGGTCAGCTCTAACTTGCACTCAGAAACTGGCCTCCACACCCAGAGTTTGGAACTTGTAATGCCTGAATGACTTAGCATGGAACATGAGCGCTTGCTTTAGCAATCTGTGGTCAGGAAAGCTTAGGAGACATGGATCTGGTAGTGCTTTTGACATGACAGCAGAAAAGTGGTGGTGCAGAAGCTCAGGGGTTTGACTCTTCCAAGGGAACAATTATCACATAGCTCTTCAAGGTATACATGGAGAGATAGAAAGGAATGGGATGTCCCCCTACAGACTTCAGCAAAATCCAAATCTAACTCATTCCTATATGAAAGTTGCTGCTSTTRAAACTGGTGCTAATAAAACTGGCASCAAGATGCTGAGAAATGGCAATGGGAAATACGCTCTGAAGTGTTTCCAACTGGAAGTCAAGGGTACCTCTAGAAAGGGGATTCCCAGCTCACAGAGCCAAAAAAAAAAGCTCCCTCTTCCTGAGGCAACAAGGGCAGCAGGATTGGGGATCTGCTCCGTGAGGAGAGACACCATGGCAGCAGTACAGCCYACACCTCAAGGGCCTCTGTCCTGAGTGCAGACACGGCTCCTGGGGAGGGATTCAYACCCTGCTGCTCCCCATTCCCATCTCCTTCTGTTCCAGGGGCAGCAGGATGGATGGGACATGCTGAGAGAGGGGACAGAGAGGGGACAGTGACACATGTCTGGCTTTGACAGTCACCTCTGTGTGCTCTTTGGCCCTGGCAAGACAGCAAATCTCAGGCTTTCTCCTTTCCAAGGGGCTGTGGAAGAAGAGCTGCCCAGGCGCAGCAAACAACATGGACACGAATGGAAGGAGYGCTCTGACCTCAAATCTGAGCTCTGTGTCCACAAGGAAAACCCCAGCAAAATCAGATAGAAACAGAGGTCACCTTTGAGTGACCCACCTTTGAGCAAACCCACAATCAGAGGGCTTCTGGGGGGCCTCCAAGTTCCCTACTCACTGCACACCAGGCAGGAAACAGAGGCAGCAAGGGCAGTGCCTTTCTCATGGGTTACGAACTGTTCTAATTTCAGGTGTTCATCTATGAGCAATAAAGCCCTGCCTCTTGCTAATAGGTACAGAATGTGGTTCCTATCTTTAACCCGATCCCATTCATTGGCATTCCCCATGCTGGGAAGTACTGACCAGTCCTCTCTCTCTCTCTCCATAGGCATTTTTGGTTTGTCACCCTCCTGACATACACACAGGAGAAATTTGTTCTGCACAGAGCAGGAACGAGACCAGGGAGTAAAACACAGAATACCCCAGGAACTCTTGTTACACCCAATGCACTATCTTTCTTGGAGTGGGGAATTTGTACATCTTTTCTCCAGTTTATCTTTTATAAATATTTTATCTGACCCATTTCCTTCCCTAAGTAGACTTGGGTATCAAAATAAATGAAATAAATGCAGCTCTGCTGTGGGCTTTGGTAGAATCTCTGACAACCGTGGCAACTGCTGGAAAGTTGGTATTTCTCTTAAAAATTCCCTTTTTAATTCCTGCTTACATGATTAGGTCCTGAAGCACAGAAACATTCAATCATCACCCTGGAGTACCTCATAAATCTCTGCTCAGTATCAGAGCAGTAACAATGCAAAGAACCTAAAGTGCCTTAGACAGAGTATTTTCATTTGCTGCGCTTTGAGCACAGAGTGTGCTGGCCAACTGGGCTGTGATAAGCACCTGCCAGCTCTGCTGGACTGGGTACCCAGGTACCTGCACCATCCCCTTCATGGGCTGTCACCTCCAGGCTCCTCAGCCACCACGGCTCCCTCCCCTTCTCTACCTCCCCCGGCTGTSCCTGAGATCCCATGCCCTAAAACCACTTTCGAAACCGAGCTGGTTGAACTGCTGGAAGTGTCTGTATGGGTGAATGGAAATCCATTTCACTCCAGTTCATATTCAGTCAAATATAGCTTAAATCCCCATGGGATCAGACTGAGTTACAACAGGATCAGACATGGTTACAGTAAATGCCCATGAGAGTTTCTCCACCAGTGTGGTAGGATACAATGAAACCAGTTTATACCAGCACTGTCTTGTCTGATTCACACGTTTCTGCCACTGATACTCCTACCTGATCTAGTGCAAGGTGTCCCTACATGCAGCAGCTCACTCACTGGGGATTGTGAGACAAAGCCACCAGTGCAGGTGAGAGAAGAGCAGCTTTAAAGGAAGGAATGAAGCACTAAAACCTCCTTACGCCAACAGGGGCACTGTGCATTCAGCTGTCAGCTCTGCAGGTAACCAAAGGTGAGCGGTTTGGGGGGGCTCTGGGCACTGCAGCACTGGGGTGGAGGGTTTGGACAGCAGCTGACAGGAAAGGATGCTTGGTGGCCCGTGAGAAATTGTTTGATCTGACCAAGGGTCTCTCCTGAAATGTTTGGCAGATATTAAGAGAAGCAGAAGAAACAYGGGCAAAAATATGCTGAATATTGGTTTGGCTCTGAATGCCATTTGCAGGTTGGCCACCTGAAAGGACCTTGCATGTTTACTCCCTATGAGTGCAGACGTGGAGACTTGCTTAGAGAAAACACGGAATGCTGGCCTTAAATCCTAACTCACATCCAACTTCTGAATGAGAAACAAACACCTAACACTGATAAATTAAGTCAGGATTGATTCATTAAAACCAGCAGAAACAGAAGCCGTGCCACMAACCATTCTCAACCGAAATTTAAAACCTTCTGTATGAAATTTATGTATGGCCAGCAGGCTGAGGGAGGGGATTGTCCCCCTCTACTTTGCTTATTTTAAGACAAGCGGCAGCACCTCCTGATGCAGACGTGCCTGACCATAGCTGTTCTAAGACACCTTCAGCCTTGTACCTCAGCCCAGAATCTGTGTGTGCTTCCCAAGAGGAACCTGCCCGTGCTGACCTGGCCCTGGAATTGAGGACACTGRCAGGTTCCAGTGACAAGCACGGTGGCTACGGTGCAGTGCTCCGGCTCCCTCTGCGTGACAGCCAAGTGCCGCTGGCCCGTGCCCATCACCCCTGCCTGCCCTCCCCGCAGCCTGGTCACCTCCAAGGTGTGAGGAGCGACAGCCAGAGCCACGCAAAGAATCACARGTTCCCGAGTGGCACTTCACACCCTTGCAAGTGCAAAGGCTGCCGCTCTGGGCTCAGGAGTCAGCACGCTGTGACACATCCCACACAGCGGTTCCCCACGGCCCCAGAGCCGAGCCAAGCCGGTCCCCTGGTGCAGCCCAAAGTGCCGCAGCTGTGACCTTGCCGCTGTCCTCTGGCCGCAGCCCCTCGGGAGGAGGCACGTGGAACGGGGACACCAGCCAAAGCTGGGCTGCGGAACACCGAGCTGGACACGTACAGGGAGCAGGAGCTGTGCATGCATGGCTGGTGACCTGTGGGGCTCAGGCTGGCGGCTCCTCCAGGGCCCGCCACTTGGCAGGCTCCGCTCSCAGCCCCTTCTGTGCAGCCACAGGCAGGTGCCAAAACACTGCCCAGCTTGGATGCGCTTCAGAGGGTGAGGGGAAAGTGGAACTGGGCTGCACCAGAGCCTGTGGGCTACCAGGACTGTCTCCCAGCACCTCCATCTGCTGTCACCTCACCCCATGGAACGAACTCGCTTATCACAGTACCATCAAGTTTATAACCTCTTTCTTACCATTTCACACTGATTTTTTTTCAACAGAAGGTGGTAGTGGAGAACCAGAAAGGTTTTAGCAGCCTGCTGAGCTGAGGCCTAGAAAAAAGGACAAGGACCCTRCCCAGAACTGCAGACTCTTAATTAGTCACCAAAACCAAGGAACTTAGCTGTCGGATAGAGAGACTCGGGATAAACATAGCAAATGCCAGAAACCAAACCACATAAACGGCAAACACTTTGGAGAGAAGAACAGGAATTAGTATATGCTAGACTGTACAAATGCAGCAAGACATGGACAAGGAGGAGGGCTGGGACACAYAAAGAAGTTTTCCAAATGGGGCTTACTAAACCTCCCAGGTGCCTTCATCCACCAGCACARTTGCCTCCCTCTGCGCCCCAAAGTACGGCCAGTTCCCTTCTGTACGCTGTACTGTCTTGCACTTTTTATTGTATTTTTTTCCGGGCTTTGGCACCATCAGTTGCTGCTCCATTTAAAAGCTTTGTCCAACAATAGCCTGGACACACATGTGCTAATTGTAGTGTGGAGTGGCGTTTAAAAATGCAAAATGTAACTCAAACAGTGGTTGCCTGCTGAGGCAGCTCTGTATCCAGCACCCTTTCCCCATGGGCAGCACAAACACACTTCTAGATGAGGCCAATGCCCAGCAGGACACACTCCAGCCACCCAAACCCTAGGAGACCTGCTGTTCTCTGGAGGGGACTGTGAAGCTCTTACAGACCCATCTCCTCACTAAGGGGGTGCCATGGGAGCACCTGGGGAGAACSTGGCACACTCAGCACTTGCTCCAAGTTTAAGCAACATTCTTCAAGACAAAGAATGGTTGCCATTGCAATGTCCCTCATCTGAGCTCCATTCACCTCCCCACATGCAGGGCGAGGACTGCTGGCAGCGGGAAGTGAGCTGGGTTCCCTAAAACAAGGTGGCTCGCTCTGGGAGGGTTATTGCCAGYGTTATTGCCATAGAGGTATAAATATGTACATGGACCATCATTTTCTTGTAACAAATGGTGAAAGCCACTGCAGTGACAGTGAGGCAGCGCGAGAGCAAGGAGGACTTTATCACCTACCCATGACTATGTTTCCCAAGCAGCCTCCGCACCAATCCGGAGCCCTCTGTGATCATTAGTTCCTGCACATGGCAGCAATGAAATTGTCCCTTAAAGTAAATCATTCACGGATTTTTATAATCCAAAATAAAATTTTCTAATACTTTTTTCCTAAGTTTTCCAGGTTTAAGGTTTTAATCTTTTATTATTTATTGTGCAGCAGTTGTGAAGGGCATGATGAGCAGCCTGGTGTAAATAGTCACTGGTGGAGGGTTGATGCCTGACAATGCTGCGTTGAATAAATTAATGATTTCTTTTCTTTTTCACATTACTTCATGTTCTCTCTGAARGGGTTTGAAAACAACCAGAAAAATGAAAGAGTAAAACAAAACAAACTAAAGCTGCACTTCGGCTTCTGGGTGTTTTCCTGCGTGGTGGCTGAGGCTGCTGATAAATATTACCTGGAAATGGTAGTGAAGGAGAAAATGGCATATAGATATATTTTCCTTTCTTCCTTCACACCCAGAGCATCAAATTCGAAAGACCACAATTTTCTGCTGCTTGAGATGCARAGTGTTCCTCTATTTCTGCACTCTCCAGGATTTATTGCTCTTTTAAACTGCTGCAAACACAATTTAACCTTTGCTACCTTTACCTCTGGTCATTTCCTTTCACCCACAAGAGCCTGAATTAACGCCAATCACAGCAAAACACTGGACATTCTCCGAACTGTAGGCTTAAAAAATMATCTTCTTTCCGCAGAAATAGACATAAAATATCTCATTATACCAATAGCACTACCAGGCAGATTCCAGCCTAGAGTATAAAAAAATTTATGTTACGTATCATTTCTTTCTACYTAAATTCTCTGACTCCTGGAACTCTGAGGTGGAACATCCTGGTGTGTGTGCAGGACCCACTTCCCTGTGGCACAATAATGCTGTGAAARGAGGACTCTCCAAACTGCACACCAGAGGTGACACAATAATGCCATGTCTTGCTGGCACCGTAATGCTGCCACTCGCTTTCTCTTGGAAACAACTTCTCCTTTAATTTCCCTCTGCATTCGAACTGTACAATTACACCAGCTACCATTTCCCTGTACAAGAATCCTACAGTACTTCAATTAAAATCTCTCATCTTTAGACCATTTTTTTCCTGGACACCCCTCCAGTTCCACTCACAGCCGAAGCACAAAACCCAATTAGTTATTAATTGAGGCATGTTAAAATTCATTAACTCTGCTTGTGAAGCTGAAGCTATAATTAACTGTCTGCCCAGGCTTTTGTTCTTTCATCTCCAGGTAGAAAGTCCCACAGTTAATAGGATAAGGCAGCATCCCACCTCCTCTCTGTGGCAGACAGCCCGGCTCTGGTGCAGCAGGAACATCCCACTGTAACTCTGTCCTGGCAGATGCTGCCTATCCTGTGCCTTGGGCCAACTGGGCCACATTTGGAAAGAGTGGGAGCATTAAAAAACCTTGTGGAAACATTTTGCAAAAGGCCATTTCCCACAAGCTCRCCATCCTGCTGCAGGATGGGCAATGTGGCTCCAGCATTTTCCTGTTCGAGAGCTGCTAAAAACACGGCTCAAGGCAAACCCCATCTCCCATGTGGAGCAGCTCCAAGCCGGCCTTTACTGTGAAACAAGCCTGGGAATTCACTCCCATGTCAGGTCCCTGTGACAGTCTTGGCTCTGGCAGATGCACAGGCTGCTTCACTTCCACTGGCTTCTGAGGAACACAGCTAACTCTAACCTGMATAAAACTGGTTCTCCCCAAATGAGGGTTGCTTTAGGGGCTATTTCATGAACACAGCTCAGTGGAAGTGACTTCCCACATCCAGTATCAACTGTCCTCAGCAGAATGGGAATAATTCGTATTTAACCTGGGACATGGTAGATTCTGTATCCATAAGCGCCATCAGAAAAGAGAATAAGAGGGAACGGTGTAAACTAAGAGGGAAGAGGGATGTCTTGTCCTGATATTTTTCCACCTCATGGAGCCAGGGCCATCGGGGGCCAGGGCAGGTCAGAGTTGATGGAGCCAGGACTATTTCCACTCCTTTTGCTCCTCACACACATTCCCTATTCCTGCAATGTGCCAGCCTACACCCTGGAGCTGGCACCAAGGAAGTTGACCGGTGCCAGGAAACAAGTCTGGTGCAGATTATTTCCCGGCTGGAGCAGTGAGGGAGCCATAGAGACTCTGGCAGTTGCAATATGGCTGCTCACCCCACTCTCATTACCCCATGAGTGGACTGGTGCAGCCCCCACAACCAGCAGCCACACATCCCCTCTCCTCAGGCTGCAGCCAGGCTCTGAGAGCAGTATGAGGATGAGCTGCACAAGTTCCAGGTGACAAGTGGGAGACATTTGGGGAAGGATCATTTTCTGTTTCCACAGCCAGAGGCAGCAGCAGCAAAGACAAATCAAAGTGGAGATCAGAAAACAGGCAGAACAGTCCAATTTCTGCAGTGYGCTGTGTGGGCACTACAATTTGTCAGACCATTCCATCTTACAGAGCACAGGGACACAGAGTGTGATCCCCAGAGATGGCCTTCTGAGGGGTYCCCTGCATCCCAGCCCTGACAGCCCAGTTGTCCCAGAGCTCTGTTTGGACGCACCACGATGTGTCCATCTGGCAAAGCCCCTGGGCGTTCCTGACTCATCCTGTCAACTGACTCGCAACAGCAACTGTAAATTCATTTCCTCGTGTGAGGACTCGGGAAGCAAACACAGACTCCGTGAAAGCCAGGAAAAAATCAGCAGTGACCTCGCYTGATTTCTCACATGGCTCCATATCCATCACACCCGTCCTGTCCTCATAAGCTGCACAAAGAGCTCTAATGCCAGTATTGATGATGCTGTCAAGCTTTCACAAAAGGTGCCTGACAGCCYTGTGTAAGGCAGAGAAACGGGCAGCTCGGCCATCAATAGCTGCACAAGTCTCACACGCAAACCTCAACTCAGCGCAAGCACAGACTGCCACCAGCTTCTTCCTCCCTTTCCCTAATCCTGTGAGGAAAAACAGCCACAAGAGTCAAGCACCTCGTACTCTGCTACAAATGCACTTATTTTCACAAGACAAACCGAAACCATTAAAGGCCCGTTTTTGCCCGGSAGCACCTGGAGCTGGGGCCTTGCCGCTCTACCTTGAGCAGCAGCTGAACAGGACACAGAGAATGGTGACAACTCACCTACACTTCCACCTTCAGGGCTGCGAGTGCCGCCGTGGACTCAGCTGCCATTGCTGGGCCTCCTCGCCTGGATCTGTGAGGCCCCCTCTGATCTAGCAGACCTCTCACCCAGAAGCCTGTCTCTGTGCAAAATCCAATTGGCTTCATAACTTCATCAAAATGAAGTGGCCATGTTTTAAGATCAACATTTGTTTTGCTAAGAGTGATGAATACTGTGAACAGCACCACCTCAAATCATGACTATTTTACTTCGATCAGAGGCTGAGAGCCACCCTCTGATTCCATGCCAAAACTGAGGGACAATAAAGTAACTTTGGAGCTTATGAGAGGGAATAGGTACAAAGGCACCGGGAATGAATGGCTCTGTTTACCAGCAAAACACAGAATCAACACAGCTCTGGGTCCCCAAACTGCAAAGACCAAACTGGCCAAAGACCCCTGTATCTCCTGTGCCCTCTGAGCCTGTGCCTCTGAAGCCTGGAATGSCTGTTTCTAGGAGAAACAAGTTTCCTGGTTTGCTCCTTTCTGAAAGCACTGACCCAAAACCTTTATCATTAGTAACAATAATTAAAAGGGGCCATAAGAGGGAGTGTATGGATGGCTGCCACTACAAGGAACAGTCTCACTAATTTAGTACAGATTCTTAACTTGGCTTCATTAGGATGTGGCTGCTGAAGGCCTAAAGGACTCAGGGGATACTCTGTGCTTCRGGCTTCCTCAGGACTGTCAGGAAAAGGGGAGGCAAGGAAGAGCTGCTAGCTTCTTTGTAGCTTTGCCCATGAAGGCAGAAAAAGGTATCATTTTGTCAGTCTTTCAGACAAGAAAAAGCAAGCTGACTCCTAAGTTGACCCTTAAATACAATTTTTTTTAGCTGGAACACAGGAAAGACCCAACACCCTAAGATAAATGATAACTCAGGATGGGTAGTGGGAGAAGCTCGTGTCAGACAGTGCCCATGAAGCACAGTTAACCAATAATCACAGACACAGCAGACAGGAAGGATACAGCAGCCTCTCCAACGCAGAACAGACAGGGAGATAGGAACACAGTGCTAACATCTGGCCTGGGAACGCTCCCAGAGCCAATTCCTGACATCACACACAACTGGGAGGGCAGATTTGAAATTAAACTCTACTTTAAGATAAATAGAAAAGCCCTGTCATGAATCACAGCTTTTATTACACATGTTATGCAGCAATTGGATCTACCTGAATTCCCTGACTGCCCCTGCCTTGGCAGCCCAAGAGCTCTCAATGATGTCTCTGCAGAAGAGCACATCGAGCCCAGAGGAAAAAGCCCTTGGCAAGCACCATGAGCAGGAAACTTCCCAAAAGATAGGGCTGTGGCTCTCCATCCTCCTCACAGGGATCATCAGCTGAGACCAACAACCACTTAATGTTTCCCAGCTTCACAGTAGTCATAGCATGCGGTGGGTGCTTGGAATGACAAGCAAGGCCCAGGCCTACAAACACAAGATATGGGTCACCAGATGGAGGCTTTCTGGGCCACCTCAAACCTTCTGCAGTCCCTGAAGAAAGCAGCTTTAGGAATCAACATATCAATATAATTGCCTCTGAAAAATCCTTGCATCCAAGCCCAATTTTACATGAAGTTACTTACCATGACATTTCTGGGATGCTTTGATGTATGTACCCCAAAGAAGGCAGCAGTGCTTTTCCTTTCTTATCTGACAATTGCCTCTGTACTCCTTTACTAGCAGCAGCTTTGTGCTATGTTTGCTTTTCTCCTAATTGCAGTCAGAAGAACAAGCTTGGGTCTCTGAACAGAAACCATCCAGAATGAGGTATCAGGGTTAAATCTACCCTGCATGGTAAWAGCAAGTTAATCTAGGCTGATAAAGTGTGAGCCTTTAGCTGCCAGGAATCCACTAAAGCCTGCAGAGATTTATTCCTGCACTGCATTTCAAGAACACAGCCAGCCTGGCTTYCTTCAGCTCAGCTCAGCTCAACCTCATGGCATCTGGGTCTGGATTAGGTTTCTCAGCTAAATGCAAACAAAGGATTTTCTACTTGCTGCTAACACTTACATGCAAGTAACAGTAAGGAATCTTTAATTAAAGCAACCTCTAGTGCATGRATTCCTATGTCACCAAAGTAAGACCTGAAAGGGCCACCAGTCTTGCAAGTGCAGATCCTTGATGTTTAAACAGCCAAGTAACAGAGGGAAGAGTCCCGTGTTCTACAATACTGCCTGCGATGTTCTTCTTCAGCCTGTTTTTATTGTACAGTTGTTTGCATACCCAAAGATTGTGCTCACTTCCAGCACTGCTCTAGATACAGTCTAAGCACATCTCCCGTGCCCATCTCATTGGCAGGCACAGCAGCAGGTGCCCACAGGCACCCAGGAGCTGTGCTGGGATGATGCCACAGCTCGGGATGAAGCAGCCCCTCTGTGCCCACTGACCCGGCACGTACAGAGCTCATCCCTGCCAGGGGCTCCGCCGGCGCCCACTGCTCCAATTGGACACCTGTAGCTCCGGGGCCAGGGAAAGAAATGCGTGTTTTATGACTAAGATCTAAAGCAAATTTTATTGGGAGCTTTTATGTTGGTAGCTTTGAGCAGTTTTTATAGAGAGGAGTTCTGAAAACTGCCATAAAATTTTGCCTTGGGGGTTATGATTACATTTGTATCTCTCCCAAACTTAGATAAATAAAGACGACAGTTTTTACTGTAGAAGCTTAAAAGGTTAGAGTGGTATTTGGTCTGTGATGAACCTTTTATAGAGATGATGTTGTAAGAATTTATTCTTAAATATCAATAAAAAAATACAACTTAACACTTCTTGATAAAGCTATGGTGATTAAAAGAGCTGCCAAAGAGGTGGCAGCACTGCTGGTGGCTTCCTTCCTGCTCAAATCATGYTTTAGTACATTTCTGGGTGCTGGAAACTATTAACTAATTTGCATTCTGTCACAGGAAAATTGTGCTTGCTAAGGATGATGCTTTATGGTGTCCCAGTATTTGAGATGACATTCACCTCACAGTTGATTTTGTAGTAAGCTGATACAACCCTCTTTAGGAGAGACCATGTACAGCTCTGTCTCTTTATGCTTTTGCAAAAGGTCAGTGAGAYATGACACCTGTTTTAGGCAGCCCAGCAAATGCCACAGCCCTACTCTGAGCTCAGCACACTCAGCTGCCCAACAACCCGTGCTCAGGCTGTGCCCCTGCCCCACACTGGGGTACCTCAAGCCTTACCTGCACAACTCCCCACCATTTCCCAAGGATTCCTCACCCAGACACCCACACAGACTGTCAGAAGCCCACACGGTGTGGGGTCCAAGCCCCCCATGTCACAAAGAGGTTCCAGGTCCAGGAACACAGTGCACTGGTTAAAACAGGCACTGCAGCTGSTCTCAGGGGAGTGAGGCACACACAGCATTAACACACTGATTTTCAAGCACAAAACAGCTTGAGTGAAAGTGAACACTTGAACACTGGAAACAAGGACTGTTGAACTTGCTCYCCCTCCATCAAGCACAGCCATATTAAGATTTCAAATTTCAACAAAAAGCAGTGATAATCTTATTTGTTGCAGTCAGGATGACAAATTAATGAGGAGAAGTCCCTCAAAGCCTTCAGTGGAGCAGCTCTTGGCTGAGCACAGCATGGGCACAGGCACCCCCCACCCAGCCTGGCACCCTGCAATGCGTTCCACAACGCAGATTTAACCCTGCTCAAAATCTCTGTCAAATCAACTTAAACACGTGCTGAAGCACCTCGGTCAAACAGTGAAGATTCCCCAAGTCACTTGTATCCACGGAAAACTTTACCTTTGCAAAGCCAGTCACCTCCAAGCAATTAAGAGGTTAACCAGTCCCACATACAGCGAGGGATGGAAAGCATATATTGGCATCTCAAAGCTCAGAAGAACTAATGAAAAGTGTCTTCATCCATTATTACCTGGGGACTTGAAGATATATTTTTTAAGAACCTCATGTTTCTTCAGTGTTTCTGGGTGAAGGAAAGACCTCAAATCATAATGTAACTTATTTGTTGTGAATTGTCTCTTTAGGTCTTGCTACAGCTATTAATACTTCACTGCGTCCATGTAAGGCTTAAAAATGACAAGGACACAGAGTTTAATCCCAGGCCAAAATAAAATAAACTCAGTAATTCAAGGGAGATCTTTGTGTTGCTTTAAAGCAGAGCTGGCTGGTAGGACTCAAACCTGTCCCCAGCTGAGGACTGCTCAGCTCCGCAGGCTGTGTGGCTGCTGGAAGTGCTGCCTGGCCCTTGACATCCTCCCCTAGACTCCCCGCTTCCTGCAGGCTGATCATCAGCTATTCCACTCCACCAGCACATTTCACATCCCCTGCCTGGCTCCGAGGACTGCAGCAGGTGTATATTGCCCACGGGTGAACAGGGTTTCAGAGGCAGCTGGAGGCTGAAGGCAACAAGCCCGATCAAAGGAGCTGCTGTTACCTGAGGCCATCCCAGCGCTGCCCCTCCGGAGAGCTGCTGTGTGTTTGCTGTGCTCACAGYGCTCCTCAGGATGCTGGGGACTGCCTGTGCACAGGGCTCGGGGGGCTGGCCCAGCCCATGGGCCCCTGCCTCACCGGGGTGGAAATCGGGAGCCACGGCAGCACAGGAGGGAGAGATAAAGCCTTCATCACCCCAGTGCACGGGGAACATGAGGCACTGTCATCACCCKGCTGGGGACGTGCCCAGAAAGAGAACTGAGAAATGCCAAACAGAWCAAGCCAGCTGAAGCAGAAGCCTCCAGAACACCTTCACCCAGTTTTGAGTTGCTTCCTTTCTTTTTATTAAACAGAAATGTTCTGCTTGCCCCAAGCTTTACAGTATTTGTGTTGTGCTGGTGGGCAGCACCCCAAGCCCAGCCCTTGGATGGGATGAGCAGACTCCACACCAGATGAGGCTGCAGTCCTAGCATCAGCCGTGTGCAGCCCAGTCCCAGAGCCCCAGTTCAGGATTGTGCAGGCTAAGGATGCCCACAGAGGCATTTGGATACCACCAGCCTCGTTTATCACAATTCTGGCAGAAGTGCTTGTACTCCACGTGGGTAGGAGACTGAGGGATGTCTTGGAGGAGGTGCAGGGTTCAGGGAGCCCCCAAGCCCCTTCGCTCCTTACCACTATCCCTGTCTCACTGCAGTTACTTTCCTGCTCATGGTCACACACACAAAGCACAATAAGCAGGGGTTACCAGAGGGCCTGCTTATCCCCACAGGCCGTGCACACAGGATGAGGAGAGCTTCAGGGAGAAATTTTTGCCAGCGTGTATCTTTTTGCTGTTGTTACAGGTTGGCATCTCCATGGGGCAGTGCGAGAGAGCCAAGTTTATTACTACCCAAGTTTATAATTTACAACCTGTGCGACTGAAGGCTGAAAACACAGCAATTTTGCAGGGTAATTCTGGGAAGTAACCATCCTGCAGCACCAATTATTAAAACCACTTGCACACAATAAAGCTATAAAGATTAAAAATATAGCGCACTTGTCATTAACTATGGATGAAGTCATGTAATATGTATTATAGAGCAGCACAGGGCCAGCCGTGCACTCCRGCACAGCCATGCCGGGGAGCCCAAACCCCAGTCCCAGACCAGCATGCRTTTTGTCAAAGCCCAGGAACAAGTTTGTCATGTAAAATAAACACAGATGTTCCAGCAGTGACTGCAGCTCTAAGCAGGGCCACGCAAAGCAAGGGCTTTGGGAAGCAGGGCTCTGGGTGCTCGCCTGCCTCAGCACACACCACAGCATCGGCTGAGCTGTGAGTCACACAGAGGGCAAATCCTGCTGTTGGGCCTCGTCTGCTCTGCTCTTCACTCTGTTTGTCCCTTGATATTCTGTCCTGARACAAGCTCAAATGGGCTCCCTGTGCTCTTGGGCCTGGCACACCTTGGTGACACAGGCGCTCCATGTGCGCCTCAACGTTTCCAAAAGGCCCCCATTTAACAGCACCTCAGGCCTCGCTTTGCTGTGTTGTTGCAATTGTTTCCTTTCTCCCTTCACTATGCTCCCCACAGAAAKGAGTAATTTTCTCTCCTTTCTCATACAGGAACATGCCTCAGTTTCTCTAAGTACAGCATGCAGGTCGCTGGAACGCTCTGCAGGTACWCACACACCTGTATGAGCATATGCACACACATTATGGCACCTCTCAATTTTACACTCAGTTTTAATATTTTTCTGGAGAAAAATATAGTTAATATTTCCTGGCAGAGAAAAAAAAATATTTCTCTTGGCCAGATCAAAGATCAACTGAAGCCATAGGAAAATTTWAAAAAGGGTTGATTAGGCTGGAGGATGAACAAGGTGATTTCCCTCCACAGACCCACATGAGGGAAATTAACCACCAACCACAAAGGTGACTCCCCTAAACCAAGTAACAGCTGGAATTTTCTGAATATTGAGTTGTGAATTTGCCTGGAAATTTACATAAGATCAGCCACAGATGAGGGAAGCAGAAACACCGAAAAGTTCATTGAGTAATTCAAAATCATGACCGGGCATGTGACACCTGGAACACTTGTGAAAATTTATTCTGAATAGATTGAGAGGTTAGATTTGTGAAGTAAATTACTGGCAGAGCATTCTTCTCCCAGCCCCACTCCAAGCTGTGAGCCCGAGACACTGGACAATGCATTTCTAGTACTCTGAGACAGGCACAGMTAAGCCATTGCCAGCATCTCTGAGCGGGGCCGCCCGGCTCATTGGGCACCGCAGACCTCATCAGGTGTCATTAAGTGCTGTTCTCCTCCCTGGGCACCACTAGGGAGGACATTTGTTGGTGAGGCAAAGGGGCAAGATTCAAATCTGTTCCAGCTTCACACAACCTGTGTACACCTGGCACCGTAGCACATGGGGGTGAGAGAAAGCGGCACAGCAGGGGAAAACACTCATGCCAAGTGTGAAAGCAGCACCAAGGCAGGAAAGGAGGCACCAACACGGCTGGGGCTTGTGTCACACAGATCTAAGATGGATTTTGTGACCGTCTGGCCTTTATGGCTACGAGAATCCCACATGGRACTGGGGTTGGCAGCACTGTGACACACAGGTGCCTGACTCAAGAACAGACTCAAGGCTGGCTGTGGCCTCTCCTCCCACATCACTAAGGCCCTGTCATCCAAACGTGCTGTGCCCGATTACCCACTATTTCCAACCAAAAGCATGTCCTGGCTACAGTCTGCACGTACCAGCAYAGGCACTATACTCGACCAGGATGGATTCTCACCTGAGGCATCCCTCAGTTAATCAACTCAGCTTTGACAAGCAGTTTTACAGCAGCTGGCAATGTGCTTTCTTGGTTTTGTCATAATCCTACAAATGTGAGCCCTGCACTGGCTCCTGCAGCTCCCTGTAGCTCTGCAGTGGTCCCTGAAAGCAGAAAAGGCCAGCACCAGGTCCCTGGCCCTGTCTGTGGGCAAGCAGCAGCCCTGTCTGACCTGTGTGAGGCCCCATGGGAGAATATCACTGTGCTCGCTCCTGGGGAAAGCCAAAGAGAATCCAAATAACTGATCCTGACTCCAGGAGGTACAAGACTGCTTCCATTTTCTCCTTGCAGAGAAAACTGTAGCCGGCAGCATGGTTTTGAGCCATAGCCATACATATGGATGAAATGGGGTCACCTCTCAT
>NW_026623803.1:196074-201074 GCF_030028575.1 Malurus melanocephalus | reverse complement strand
GACAGACTGCCCTCCATTAATGCACCTGATGGTCAGCCCTGCCCTCTGCTTCCCTCCTTCCACCTCTCAAGCTTGTTCCTGACCCCCCAGACTCCAGGAGGCACAGTCCACAAATCACACTGCCAGCAATTCCTCCTCAAAGGGAGAAAATCCCATGCTCAACTTCSCTTTGGAAGAGATACTCAGAAATCGTTTTGGAAGGCATTTGCAAAATGCCTGTGTGACTTAGGCAGTCAGTGAGAGGTGCATTTTGAATTCACAAAAAGCCTTTGCACACGTCCCCGTTGATATATACGGCTAATTAACAATGTATTGGACAGCCACAGGAACACGATTCCCAAACCATCCTGAAGAAAAGGCCAGGAAGTGTGCATGCAGTTTGTGCTGYATTTCCACAGGAAACAGAGAGTTGCTCCGCAAAATCCTGCGGATGCTGCTGGGTTTGTTTCTGGTTTCCAGAACCACAGTGACATTCCACAAAGACAGCAGCGCAAGCCAGCCCCAAGACACCCTCAATGTCTGCACTCCCCAGCAGGCTCACACCAATTCTGTGCCTCCTGCCCTAAGGCTGTGGGAGTGAAGCTCAGCACTGGCCTATCCTGTGCAGCACCAGAGACTCCACAGCACCTGAATTTGGTTTAGTGATGGCAACAAGTTCTCCACTACAGTTTTCCTTTCCTCCTTCAAATCCCTCAGGTAACCTGTGCCAATTTTTTCAGTTGCCTTCAGCTAAACAGGTGGATTCTTCCACATGTTCCTTTGCAGTGACAAAACAATGGAAAAGCCATGCAAGCACAGCAACAACACCTAAGCCCACACTTAAGAACATGGCTTTCATATTTGCTTCTTCCAAGGGTTTGTCTTCAGCCTCTGAATGAAGGAAGAAAAACTGCATGATTTGGCAGGTTATTCTGACTGCATCTGACAGTGCTGAAGAGCATCCCTTGCTCCTCAAGAAACTCAGATCCCCCCGGCTAGCAGGACTTGGAGCTGCACAGAATTACCTTGTCATGTACAGCTCAGTGCTCYGGGCTGGCACTGACAGCACGGTGCCAATGACTGAAGCAGAGCAGCAGGGCTGGGTAACTCATAACCAAACCAGCCCCTCCTCTCCCAACACAGCTCCCTGGGATCCCAGCAGCAGCCTCCTGCACTCACCCTGCCTCAGCAACCCCAACATTTTGTAAAAATACGGACCCAAGGCCATGGATAAAGAGCACRGATCCCCAGAAGGATACATGGAAACTCATCAGGAGTCTGCCAGCTCCTGCACTCACTGGCAGGCACAGAAGCAGCTGCACTTCAACTGTGAACCGAGGCTACATCAGAGAGARTCCCCCAGCAAAAGGTCAGTGACTAACCCACGGAGCTGTGGCACAGTGTATCACTCACTCTGTCTCGGAATGACACATGGAGACACAGGGGAAAAAGAGACAGAAAATCTATCCTGGTAGAAATAACACCTCTGGCTACTAGCTAAGTAAAGTGTATTTCTGAAAGCCCCAAACCATTCTCAAATGATTGAGATAAGCAGGGGGAGCAGTGAAAGCTGAGCCACCACAAGGGTGAAGTAGACAGGTGACAGAAAAGTATCATGTGCCTRTATTCAGTCGCTGGTAGCTTCACAGCAACGTCCAACTCCTATAATGGCCAATATCTTTAATGGGAAATGTTGAGCAGGATGGAAAGCACATTTGGACAAAAGTGCAAAGGCACAAATTTTAGCAGGTCATCTACCCCACAGATGCTCTCAGGACTCCCAGGCTGGCCAGCCCCTGTCTCTGCTGACCAGAATTGGAGTAAGCACTCTGCCTAACTAAAGAAATCTATCTGGCATTTTCTTTCAGGAAGTGGTACTGGAAATCCTAGAGGAGTTCCATGTTGCCACTGCAGAGCACTGCCTGCCTTGGGGCAGCCTGACCAACGTATGGGCACGCTTGGCTCCTCTGGCCTTCATCACGATTCTATTCTATTCTATGCTATGCTATGCTATTCTATTCTATTTCCATTCCACCCTAGAAACAAGCCCTGCATACTCTGAACACAATTCAGACCAAACACAAATATCCAAGCCAGAGCAATTTGCCTCTCTGCTGTAACCAGGCTCCCTGGCAGGGCTGCAGTAGAACCCTGGGCTTCACCTGCCCCACCAGTTCAAAGGCTGCAGTAACAACCAGCAGCATATTCCACRCACAGGGCAAGCAAATGAGGGAATATTTAATCAGTGCTCCTCCTCTGCCTCACAACTGGATGTGTCAGTTGTTAAAATGCATGCATTTTCTAGCACTGCAGCTTCTGTCTGAAAGGCCATCACACAACCCCCATTTCCACAGCAAATTGCTTCATAAATGGGAAGTTAAAGGATAACGTTACATTTCCCATTGCAATTAGGCAGGGCTCCTGACAGACAGGGATAATGTGCACCACATACAGGTCATTACTTACTAGGGAGGAAGCTGGGAAGGTCTGTGTTTTCACAAGCCACGGGATACCCATAAACCTGGGACTGAGAGCTGGAGGCCCTGGTGTGTCCCACGGACCTAGGGAGGGACTTCCTCTGAAGGGACTGACCCTACACCAGCTCTGCACAGCAGCAAATCCCCATCCAAGCCCTGGACAGAGCCTCACACCCTGGCTCACAATTCACCAGGAAAAGGGAAGGTATCCAAGCCCCACACATGCTGACAGGTATGTTTCTATGTGAGCTAACCCTGATGAGATCTGACTGAGGTCCAACTTCATTTCTCAACCAGGCTGTGATCTTTATTTACCTGGACGCTCTGCTGCTGCTGTCAGGGGGAATAACTGTGCAGTGGGCTTCTCTGAGTCACCAGCAGAAGCATAATTGAAGGGGCGGTTTGCTGGGACCTGACGGAGCAGCCATGATGCACAGCTCCATCCCCTGCCCTTTACCTCTATGCAACCTAGAACAGCCTTTTAGTCACAATCTCTGTGCAGAGATTACAGAGGGGAAGGAGGTTTCACATTTACCAGTACCCCACCAGCAGATTCCTTTTGGGGGTTAACAGGAATTACCAAAATGTGGCTCATCCCTGTGTRCCAGATGCTCATGCAGCTCCTGCTCCTGTCACAAGTGAGGATGATCACAGACTCACACAGCTCCCCACAAAGGCAGGAGGGGAACAGCCATCCTCTCTTCTTTTGGGATGGCAAATCCCCCCAGCCACTGAGCGGCYCCAGCAGTGTTTATAGCCAGCACAGCTCTAGCAATTGGGACATTAAGGACATTACGTGGCCCAGCAGGCACTGCTACGGCCATAAAGAACACAAACAGCAACTCAGAGGAGCACAGGAAACATGTTTTTCACACTACCTGTCTGTTTCTGGAGATAGGATTACAAATTACATAAACCCTCCACAGGACAAAAAGCAACCAAAATAATTTGGGTGCTCATTGTGTGACTCCTCATAAAATCCAGTGCAGAACAACTCACACTGCTCACACCTCTACCCATATCTTCTGCATCTCATTGGCATTTGAGAACACTAATTGACTCATTATTTAAATTCCTGTTCAAGGGAGCAAGCTGATTAAGGCAGGCAGATGCAGGATCTCCAGACGGCATTATTGTCCCGGCAGTTTACCCGACTTATTACAGTGCTTAGGAGGTAATAGGCAGGAGAACAGGGAACGAGGCCTGAGAAGGGGGGCCCTCGCAGGATGGGCTTTAACCCACTGTGACACAGCCCTGGCCCTGCCCAGGCTCCAGCAGAACAGCCAGGACTATCCCAAACCCAACCCAGCAKCAGGGACTGGTTCAAGACAACCCCTGTGCACAACAGCATCCCAGAGCCAGGAAGAGCAGCAAGAGCCCTTCCCTGTCCAGCTCTGGTGCAGTGCTCCTGCCTGTACTGAGAGCCCCACTACCAATCCCTTCATTTTCAGATACACAAAGACCCGAAGCAGGAAAATATTCCTCATGGAAGTCTATTAGAAGTGACATAGCAAACCTTCAGAGCTGTTATGATCTGTCACGTAGAGGCACAATTAAGGACTTCTTAAAAGACAGATGATGTAAACATATATTAAGGTTCTTCTAAAAATGTGGATTATTGACCCACTGGAACTGAACAAGTCCTCTGGAGCTGTTTGGAAACACACGCAAACACTTGGAAGTGTCCCCTTTACTAACCCCCAAAATTCGGCAGCTTCTCCCACAGTGATTTTTCCAACACCTGTAAATGTATCTGTGAGGAGAGCAGATACTTCTGGAGTCTGCTTACTTAGGAAACTGCTCTTCCATGTCTTACAAAGGGATTGGGCCAATTCTACCAAAAGATGGCATAAAAAAAGAAAAAATGACAAGCTAGCAATTGTTCTCAAATCCAGACTGCACGTGGAGACATTTCAGAACCTGATGGGTGCACTGAATTTCCATGGAAACTCAACCACCCAAAATGCGCACACTTGTGAAGCCAAAAGTAGTCAGAATGTGCCAAGGTAGATTTTGCCCAGTAGAAGGGAGTTAAGCATTGAAGAAAATTACTGGTTTTCTCCCCCTAGTATGGTCTGGACACCACAGTAACCCAAAAGCTAATCCGTATCCACAGCAGCTACTTAGTTTCTCTCCCCAAGACAAACCCTAACTCTAAATCCGCTCCCCCCGCAATGTGAGGAACACCAACCAGATGTGTGCTGGTACCACTGTGGAAAACACAGTGCCAAAAACATTCCTACASAGAACCACAGCCCAGGGAGCTCTTCTCAAAGAATCCTTTTTCCACTGTTTTCAGCAGAACACTTAGATTCCTGAGGAGAGCTGGGTGAGAGACAGGGCACGTTTTCAGATAAATCAAAAGCCAAAATTCCAGCTGAAAAGCTAGATGAGACCTCACTGCTGCCCTGACTAACAGCAGCTCTCCTGTCAATACTTATATGGCCAGTTWAAAAAGTGTGATATGTGCACCCTGGAAACGGGACAGGCATCCAGCCTGGTATGGTAGGAAACAAGAAACCTMCCTGATTCTGCTCAGGACTT
>NW_026623803.1:126326-195757 GCF_030028575.1 Malurus melanocephalus | reverse complement strand
TGACCCTCACACTGCTGAGGGACCCAAAATGGCACTGACTGACCCTCACACTGCTGAGGGACCCAAAGAGATGTATCTCTTTAATTGTATAAGAGCCAGTCACAGGGGGAGAATGAAGTCAAGTTTCTGCTTGCAGGGCTTCAGTAAATGTCATCCAGTATCCAAACACTTCTCCCCTAAAAGCTGATACCTGTGTATTGAATGAACACAGGAACCAGCAACTCCTGCGACTAACAGACACAGCACTTGGTGTCAGCTTTTGGAAAAGTGGTTTGCAGGACTSCTCCAGCCCTGCCCGAGTTTGCCAGGTTTGTCATGCTGACACTGACACAGGGGCTGTGGGAACGGGAACAGCTCTGGGAGAGCAGGAGCAGCAGGAGTTAAGTGCTTTAGGGAGAATAAAAGCCACTGTAAGAGGAAAGCTGGCTGCCTGACAAACACGTTCCAGCAAATATCATTATCTTTAAGGTCTGCTGCTTTACCAGTCAGCAGTAGTTGATAACAACAGACACCACGAGAGCAAGCGGCTGAGGATGGAATATTCCCTGTAAAACCTCTGATTTACTTGCTCTCTCCCAGGGACCAACRGAATGCCCAAGCCACGTGTCTGTGCCGCAGGAAGGAGGAGGGACACTCCCTGCCCAGCTGCCCTCTGCAGGGGCACAGGGAGCCTATGCTGCCTCCCCAGCCCTGTTTTTASCCCCCATTTGCAGCTCAGTGCAGAGGAGCAGAGCTGCCAGCTCTCTGTTCAGCCCGGGGCTGGTGCTGATGAGCTGGGCAAAGGCTTCCCAGGCTCTGGTGCCAGGCAAACCGGGTCCTCCTGGCAGTGCCAGCCTGGAGCCCTGGAGGCAGGAGCAGAGGGCACTGCATGGTGGCACTTGCCAGCTTGCAGGCAGAACTAAGGAAAAAACAACCGTTCGCTTCAATCCATGACAAAAAATAAGACTGTGCTGTTCAAAACATGACAGAACTAAGAAAATGCAGAGGAAAATTATCCTATAATTTTCTATTTCTTGTCCAGTCATACCCCTGCTAGATTATTCTTAAAAGAGAATTTTACAGAAAGAAGAAAAAACAGCAATCCAAACCTTTTCCAACTACTTCTCTTAGATTTAGACCAAAAGGAAAAGCAAGTTTATTGTTAAAGACACAAAGCAAGGTAAATCCACGTAAATGAGATAAAGGGATAAAGCCTGCACAATCTCGGCAGAATCTCTGTTCCAATTTGCCCAGACTGTGTTGGGGGATCTCGAGGAGCAGCCAAGACCCCCAGGCCTGGTGAGGCCAGGAAAGTACACGTGCCTGGGGCATTGCTGCCCTTACTGCACAGTGTACCCTGAACTACCGTGGTTCTGTTTGTGGGGAGCAACCAGCTGCCAGCAATGTCTGGACCCTCTGCCTCTGCTGGGGAAAGACATTTCCTTCAAGTGCTCCTTTACTGATAAAGGCAGATGTTGACCCTTAATTACTGCTTTGGACTGTCAGTGTCCAGAAGCTAAGATTTCTTCTTTCTTCTCCCCAGAGCTAGTGATATTAGTGTAGGTTTTCCTTCTGTTTTCAATTCTTTGTCCATGACAGATTTCACAGCAGGAAACGGTTCTGTGGCATATGGCCACTAAATTACTGAAACTTCAGAAACTTCTGTCCATGAGTTAATTTTAAAACTGAAGAAACAGAAAATGGTTTTTCAAAAACAGTACACTAGACCACATAAAACCTTTCCCTCTTTCCCCATCCTTGGACACTCTCTCCTGGGTTCCAGAACCAGCCCTGCCATGGCTGTCTCTGTACAAGGGCACAAAGTGTACATAGTTGGTATAAAGTTGCATAGATGCATCAAGACCAGGGAGGAAAAAAAACCCTGTCATAAAAAGCAAACTAACAGACTTACCAATCCACACCCACAGAATCACTGGAAAATCAGACAAACTAAAGCCACATGTGTTTTGGGCATCTCCAGCTCTCCCTTTGCCCTGTGCTGGGATAGATGCTCCTCATCCCAGCCTGAACACGCTCCTTTGGGAGTGCACAAGACAGTTCTGTGGAAGCATGTGGTACAAGTAAATTATGTCTTCAGGCTCTAGCCAAAATACTGTGAAAGATAAGCTGTCTTGGGTTTGGGTTTTTTTAACTTGACAAGGGAGGAACTGGGCAAACCTAATGATTCAAATAAAGAGGTTTGGGTAGGATTTTTTGTGAGGATACATCACCAGCGACACAAATGTTCCAGGCTGCAGGGGTGGTGAAAGCAAGCAAGCACRGCAGCACTGCTCAGGCTAGGCACATGGGGCATAAACTGGGCAGAGCCAAGAGCYCTTCCTTCCCAGGTCAGCTCAGCAAACCACAAAGGCAACACAAGTGTTAGAAGGCCAGACCAAACCGCCCTCAAGCCCCAGGCACCCCTGTCCCAGCAGAACCTCCCTGGAACCCAGGGAGCTCTTCTGCAAGCCACGAGGTTAATGCTGCTCCCAACACCCTGATTGGATCTGGCACGGCCAAGGTTTCTCAGTGAGAAAATGTACAGTTCCTAATGCTGCTGACACAAAACCACACTCAGACCTTTTCAGAGGCTCTCAGGAGTTATTATCACAGATTAACTATGGCGGGAGCAAAAAGGTTTAAAGTCCTGTTTATAGCTAGCCCGTGGCTCTAAATTATCAACTTCTCTCTGAAATGATCAATTGAGTCACAGGCGTTAATGAGCCAGGCTTAGCCAGGAGGGGTGAGGAAGGAGGGAGAAAGATCTGGAGCTATGGCTTTGCAAAAAGACAGTATGAAAATCTCYGTAATTTCTGAAGTCAAACTGAATTTTAATCAATGCCTCCCAAATCAGATGAAGAAGCCACACTGTGACTTTCCCAGCTGTAAAAAAATGGAAGTCTGGTTTCACATTTGCATGATTTTGAAGGTCAAATGCCTRCTATCCAAGTCTTACTGATCCATATGGACTAGAAATGCCACAATATGCAATCATCATGAAGGCAGATTGTCTCCTGTAAATCTGTCCTTTTTGTAACACATTCCGAATGTACCGTATTGGATGGATTATAAATCCATTCAGGAAACGCCGGCACTGCTGTACAGCGCGGCTCCGGTTTGTGGGAGGGAGATGCGGGATGCGGGGTGTGCGTGGCTCCGGGAGCGGCAGGGACAGATGGCCCAGGCCTGCCCTCCCCGGAGTCAGCGGGAGCGCTGCCATCCCCCTGCACACAGTGCAAGCCTGCATTTGGCCAGAAAGGGGCTTTTATTAGCACGAGGCTGAGTCAGTCTGCATCTAGGAATGAAAAACACTGGAAAAACAGGCAGGCAGGGCTGTGGAAGCCATCCCCTGAAGGGAGCAGGCTGCTATTTGTCTCCCATCTCCTCGCTGAACGGTCTGGGCGGCGCGTGGGGCTGGGGAGCAGACAGCTACAATACTCTGCTCCTCCATTCCTCGGGCAGGGGAAAGCACGGGAATGCTGCTCCACATGAAACCATTGGCCATTACTTCCAAGTATGACTTTGGAATGACATGCTTTTTCCTTGGAGGGAAGGGCTGGGTGGTCCCTGCTCTCTCCTRCAGCCTCGGAGCACATGGCGCTTGCCCTTCTCCATTTTAACAAATCCCTTTACATGTTGCCATATTTTCTTCCAGCACATGCAATTGAAAAGAGACATATGGAGACCAGCATGCAAATCCTGCAAACATTTCAGCATTGCTTCAAAACTAATGCTAATCTGKTTTTTTGGAACTTCTTTCCCCCCCTCACTTCTGCTACCTCTGGAGCAAGTTCCCAAGAACCCACAGGGTGGTTTTAAGCCAACGCAGCAATCTTTAGCACGTGGCAGGGTGCCTGCCAAGCACACATTCTTCCTCTTGTCTTATTTTTAAAACACATGCAACCATAGGGTCACCCATAGCATTCCCACCAGTTCCCATAGCTGGCACCGAGAGCTGGGATCAGCACATCTGGGAAACCACATCCTACCAGGAATCCACCCAGAGCTGCATCACACACYAGTTCCCCTCTTTTCCCAGTGTCAAGGAAAAGCTCTGTAAAACAAGCTATGAAAATCCTGCTGCACGCCCGTGCTGAGCATTACCTGGGAATGAGGCAGGCACGAGCTGAAACAGACCTTTACAACAGAATGTGCATCTGCCAAGACAGAAATACCCGGCGAGCTTCTGGTGCTGGCAGCGTGTCAGGCGCGCAAGCTGTCTGCGCAGCGGCTCCCGACGGGCCTCCCGGGCTCTGAGCRCGGCTCTGTGCCGGCCACGGGGCCCACGGGCCACGCTCCACACCCCACACCCGAGTGTGCACCGCAGCAGCAGGGCTCTGGGCAACAGGAACCCTTCCGGGGCTTCCCGTGCAAACGCCCTGCAGCAGGCGTGGAGCTGCTTTTCTCCCTCTCCCTCTCTCTTTTTGTTCAGTTGCCTGGCATTCACTAACCCACAAGCTGCTGTTTCCCTTTCCAAAGAAGCTCTGATGGGTGGAGGGCCAGGAAAAATTAGCCCAACTGATGAATGCAATCTCGACAGAAAATATGTTTTTTATCAGAGACCACATGTTGCCAACAGAAATTAAAGTAAAACTGGGAGATTTCATCGGATATAAGCCTTCACAAAACCCCCCTGGACCCGCTGATCAGGTGTCTGTCGGCTCAAGAGGATTATTCGGGTGCTCTGGAGCCTGCTGCTGCTGGGAAGGGCAGCCAAGGGCCGGGGAGGGTGCCAGGAATGCCCACAGCAGCACATGTGCTCACTGGGATCCTGCTGCCTGCCTGGTGATRCTRCTGGGAGGGCACTGGTAGGCCTCAAAGGGAAGCACTTGGAATGCCAGCCATGGCAGGGCAGAACTTTGCTCCAAGGTGTATTTTATTTACAGGCCTTGCCTACRCCCCAAGGAGCAAGAACAAGAGACCAGAGAGCATTAGGGCTCCAGCTGACGAGGGTTTCCCCTYATTAGTGCCATTTGCACGATCCATATCCACTCTCTGAACTGATGGAGGCTCAGCCCATCAGACATGAGAGGAGCTTAATAAACCACCTCAACTGGCAAAGGAATAGCAGGAGCAAACAGYTCCAGCATCCATCTGAGTGTGCACAGCACGTGCAGCAGACAAGCCCTGAGAGACCTTGGTGGATGGATGCAGAGAAGAGAGGGCAGTGGGGATAATAAAGGATAAGGGGACGATGCAGTGGGCAAACTACACTGAAGCGGGGCAGGGCAGGTGAGGATCACCGAGTGCAATCCTGGAAGGTGAAACCAAGAGGATTTCTATTTTGACTGGAAGAAGCACAGGAGGACAGCTCCTGGGACTTACCTACAAATMATTTTTAAAGCCGCTGTACTAATAGTTATCATCATGCCCTAACAAACCAGTAAAACAACACAGGTCTGCTTTGGATACGTCATCACACCTAAGTCCATGCTGAAGTTGGAGTCCTCAATTTCCATGAGTCAGGTGTTTATTTTAGTTCTGGGACTGAAGGTTTTCAGGTAAGAAATACAAA
Organism: Malurus melanocephalus; assembly: GCF_030028575.1. Taxonomy (NCBI): domain Eukaryota; kingdom Metazoa; phylum Chordata; class Aves; order Passeriformes; family Maluridae; genus Malurus; species Malurus melanocephalus. The sequence goes on along the minus strand of NW_026623803.1, from coordinate 190,263 downwards.
GCAGGATTTTGGCACTATCCTGGGCTCAGGGGGAACAAAGTTCCTCAGTTCCAGGATTTCTGCACTAAGATTCTACAGTGACCAGCAGCACCCACCAGAGAAGACAAAATAGTTTATTCTTCTCTTCTCTGGTATATGAGATCATGTAATAGATTTACACCACTCTGACACACGCAGAGGGAACTACACTCATGTACATATTCCGGTTATTTGCACACCCAAATTTGGCCAGCCAGGGCGACAGCCAGCTCAGGGTTCTTAGACACAGAGATCTGGGAAGGTTTCTATGGCATCACACCCCGCAGGGCTGCAGCACACGGCTGCAGGGACATATCCTTGTGCAAACCCAACCCCTAAACTGTGCAAAGCCACAGCTCCCGAAAACCAGCACCTCTCCCAGTGTCCACACTGCCTCCACCTCACAGTGTCCTCTTGTCACTTGGCACTTAATGGAAYACTTATCAAAAAGATAAATGCCATTAAAAAGCTGCTGTATGTTAGACTGCAGTGTGGCCGTGCAAGAGCCAGGCTGGGACTGCCACCRGAGCACCAGCTGTGCTCCTCCACAGGCAGAGCCACCAGAGCTGGGAGTCTGGAAGGCCCCRCAACTTTCAGAGCACAGCTGGATTTTAACGTACGACAAAAAAATRCCTGCATTGCTGCCTGTGAGCCCTGATGATCCATGACCACCGATGTCACAAGCGATGATTTCAGCACTGCTGGCACGATCCGCTCTCCCAGGGCCGGAACCTGTGCCACTAACCAGTGAYGCTCTCACGGCTGCGCTCGTCCCCTCCAACAGTGACACCAAGTGACATCTGCATTTGGCCCATAAGCAGGGCAGTTCACCTGACACAGGGTGGCCCAATTACTGCTAAAGATCTTGTCTCTCTGATCCAGAGACGGCCGTGGATCCCAATACAGCTCCCATTTAAGAGTATTACAGAGGAATCAATCACCTGTCCAAAGGGAGCAGCACATGGAGCCTGGCTGTCAGGAGAGGCTGCTGCTTGTGAGCGGCACGTCAGGCTCTGCCCGGCGACTGGAAGCGACAAAGCGCCGGGCTCAGTGGACAGCAGTGACCTCCAGCGAGAGCAGCGGCAGCAGCAGAGCCGGGGAGGCACAGAGTGTGCCATGGAGAGAGCCAGGAGAAGCCCTGCAGYAAAGGAAGCCTGCTCCTCCTGCCTGTGTGCAGTGAGTGCCACACCGTCCTGGCCAGCCACGGAGAAGGGGCCATCCTGATTCAGACTTTCACTTCTGCATCTGCTCAGGGGAAATGCAGACACGGGCAAACAACTCCTTCTCACCCTTGGTACCACCAGGTTCTCGGCAGGAAGTGACAACGTTTGCAACTCAGTGGGAGCAGAATTTTGTTAGGCATGCAGATTATTTGTTCCGTAACACACAAAGGCAGAAAGAAGAGGCTCTGGTTTACGTAAGACACCTGCCTTGTTTCCTGTAAAACAGCCAACCCCAGGTGAATGCAGGGTAYCAATTGCACTGCTTGTGTTTGTGGAGAAAACAGAGAGCAAAAGGGTTCAAGAAAGCCTCTGTATGRTTAGATCTAATTTAGGATCCTGATGCTGATCTAGAAGGGCAACTGCAAAAACTAATAGCATTTCTGAAAAAACCAAACAAGCGACAATTTAGGGGCTTTCCATAGGAATGGGAAGAGGGTACCAATACTCTGATGGAGATATCAAAATGATTACCCACAAGATGCTCATTTCTGACATGCCTGTACAGGATGTTCATTCAGAAAAATGAATTTTTTGTGTCCCAGGGAAGGGACACAGAGATGAGCACCGAACAGCAGCAGTGGACTAAACCACTTCAGTTAATTCAAACAGGTCAGAAGGTCAGTCCCGATGAGTGTTACACAACCCTCAGGGACCCAAACGTATGGGAAAAAAATTCAGGAAAGCCAGAAGCTGAAGGCCCTCTGCCTCTGATGTAGCCATAGTCCCCCAGGTCTGTGACCCTCAGACGCATTCCCKTGGACACAAGCATCCACGAATGCTAGCAGCATGACATTACAGTTGAGGGGGACACAGGACACGAGGCCATGCGGCAAGGAGGAAGTGCCCAATGAAGTCCACCCTCCACAGCAGGAGTAATTCCTTGCACTAGAATTCAATTCAGCTCTTCCAGCCATAATGGGAGCCAGCATGGGAACCAAAGGGATCCAAGCTTAGATGAAATTTAGAGTCTTTGKTATTAAATGGAGGACAGTGAAACCAATGGGACATGTAACACAGGGACAGYGACATGCTGCTCCTCCCTGTAACTCAGGGGTAGATGTTTATTTTTACTGGAAAGACCTCTAAGGGGACASTACATGCTACTCTTCACTCTCCACATGCCCCATGGCCTTTTCCCAGGCCTGGCTGGCCATCCAGTACACTGTGACAACCCTCCTCCCCACAGAGCTCCTGGGAGAAAGATTYAGGAATACAATGAAGTCCCAGAGCAAAACTTTTCTGGGAGCTAAGGATGCAATGCCTAGCCAGCTGGACCAGCAGCACTGACATCAATGCAGCCAGGCTGATCTGTATGTGAAGATCATTCGGGTCGCATCTTAAGCATAGCCTTCAAACACTTCGTAGTGCAAATGTTTCTAAAAGCAGCGAAGCCATGTGAAAGCACACACCAGCCTCCCTCCACAACAGGAGCCGTGACACCAGTCCAAAGAGCAATATCCAGCGCACACAAAGAGATGCTCCTGCAGAAATGAATTTGGAATACACCCTTGGTTATGTCCTAAACCCCAGTCGCAGATAGGGTGAGTCTCATTGAGGAAAACCAGACGGCATCCTCCACCAAACCAGCACAGCTGCAAGCAAGGGAAGACAAGTTTTCARGGCCTTAAACCCCTTATTTACCAGAGTATTTCCCTTTTCCTCCAGCCAAGTACCTTATTCTCATTATGTCTCTATTTCCCATGAGGAATCTCAGTGGCCTGCAGTACTAAATTCCATCTGATGCCTCCCATAAAGTGTGTCAGTGCTCTTCTTTGAGCTCAGTCCCACTTTAGGCAYGTGAGCTAAAAGTCTGCATCTTCCYGAGGAACTGGGGCTTGCTGTGYTCCCATGGCAGTGGGCTTGTGCTGGAGCTGGGGATGCTTTGTGCTTGCCTGGATGGAAATTACTGTCAGAATGCAAAGGGTTAGCGACCAGGGCCCCTGGGAAAGGGCAGGATGACAGCTCAGGCAAACCATGCTGCTAATAGGCCTGAGTGCAGTTATTGTACGGTTTGTGCTCACAACACGTCAGCCTTGCACCCGCAATTGCCTTGGCTGCCCRTGCCACTGCAGCCAGGCTTCTGCAGCCCCCAGGGATCCCCAGCTCTGCTGGCCACAGCTCCGCAGAGCCCTTTACCAAGCAAGTCATCCGTGCCTGGTGCCAAGCTGTGCACCCACACTGGGACASCCTGAAAGAAAGACTGGGAAAAATTATCAGAATTCATGTAACACTCTCTGAAAATTCTAATTGGTATCTAATTTATTTTTTCCCTGCTCAAGTGCTGGCCAAACACAACAGGCCACCATCATTGAATGACCTGATTCCACTACATTCAGCCACGAGAAATCAGGAAAAAATCCAGGGATGACTTATACCAGAATCCAACCAACTTTTCCTTGTCTCCCCTCACCTGGGCAACCCAGCACAGAGTGGGCCAGAGCKCTGGTCAGGATGAGGGAAGGGACAGGAACTGACACCTTCACCAAGTGGGACCCAGTTGTCAGATAGTGCCAGGTCTCCACTGACCCAGGACGAAGATCCCTTTGCACTCCTGCAGCATTGCAGATCACTTCCCATGCACAGACATTCCTGGGAATTGATACCCATGTCCCTGAACAGCCACAGAATGGATCCTCTTACATGCATACTTGCAAGCATTTTCCTTCCCGAGGCTGTGAAGGAATTAGAGGTGCTGTGGGTACCTGCAGCAATACCTCTCTGGGGTCCTGGATACCTCCTGCCTCCCTCACAGTTCCAGCCACGGGACACAGAGGGGAAATGCAGGGAGCTCACCGTGATGCTGCCTTTTGCTGGAGCTGCTCAGGAATGTACTGGGAGCTATTTCTGGTTAAGCTGTAGGTATTTTAGGGGATTTCCAGTTGCTGCAGGACACCTGATCCCCACTCTGCCTTTGACAATTCAGCACCTTTCCCTACAGGAATGCAATCTGAAATCCAACCTAACGTGSTGACAACCCAAAATTCCTGCCTATCACACAGACATATTTCTGAGCTCTGTCCTCAGCCTCCTGACTCACAACCCATATCCACTTCCCAAAAATCCTAGACAACTTGGAATAATAATTCCATGCTGCTCTGGCTCCATGGGACTTGGCAGATCTGGCTGTTCTCAGGTGTATGAGAGCACTCTGTAGGTAGAGACTGGAGCCAGGACTGCCCAKGGTGTCTGGGATGCTGTAGGGCCTCTGGCAGCCTCTGCCCATCCCTGCACAGCCCAACTCCAATTACAACCTCATTCTGCTTAACGGGGCCTTGATGRCAATTCCATTACTCAAAAAGTAACATTTATTAGTCCATTGTAATGTGTTGTGATTGTAACTCTAGTGCTAATAAGAAGAAGTTTAACCTCATTTCATTTTCCATACAGTTAAAAACCTGGTTACAATGGTCATAAATCAGGGTTTCAAATGTCATAAAAGCAGAGTTGCAGCTCTACACTACACGTGCCTTTTTTTTAATCTTYGCATTTCATATTAATCTCAGATCCAGTCTTTCACAACTCCACTTACAACCCASATTTTATTTAGATTATCATTATGATAGCAGAAAAAAAATCCTCACCCTGCATATAATTTGCATGATTTAGGTAGACTGTGTTTTCAATTACATTAATAACCTAAAATAAGGCAGACTGATTAGAACCCTTTCTCTCACTTAAAATGAATATTTTCATTAGTGATGTCCCTCCTTCCTCAGCATTCCACACACACACCATGATGGATACCGTAAGGGAAACGCTCCCTAACTTCGGTGCAAGGGATCCTGCTCTCATGGGAACCCAGAGACAGAGTGGAAAGACCCTACAGAAACCAATGCAGCTAGACTGGAACAATTAATCTCATTTCTTCTATTTAAGGGCAAATAATTTCAATTTTTTTCCTCATCTACTTTCATAGATGCTGCTTAGAAAATAACTGGTTTTGTCCTAAAGGCATTTCAATGCAAACACAGAAGGTCTGGATCCAGAGTGCTTTCACTGTGCCTTGGGTTGGCTTCTTTCCAGTCACCCACATATTTTAACAACACTAAAGAACATGTGGTGATCATGCCAAGGCGTTTAGTTTTGAGCTGAGACAAGAGGAACCTCAGCTTCAGTCTACAGAGGAATTACGGTCCTGGAGATTACGTCTCACTGATCTTACAGCCTTGATACCAAGCTTATCTACCACTGCATGAAAGCCGCAATACCATGCCAGGAAAGAAAGAAGGGATTGTCTCTGAAACCTTTTCAGTTTGGTCTTCATGATCTCAAGGTGAGCTGGAAGGTAGTAAAGATGGCACACAGTAAACACCTGCTAATCACAAAACYCTTTTTCCATCAGATTCAAAGCCTCTGCACTGCTCCAAGGCAGACACCAAGAGAAGGAGTGTTCCGGTCCTAGGCTCCCAAAGCTGGAGCCACCAGAGCTCTGTGTGGTGTCTACTCACATTCCCTACTGCCAGAGGCGAAAGCAGAAGGAGGGAAATGCTGCTCTTGGAGACCATATAAGGAGCAGAAGATGGGCCCATTCYGCTGCAGCCACCCCACAGGCTATGAATTTGAGTTAGAGGCAGAAATGGATGTGCTTTTGGAAGCACTTTGTATCTCCGGCAAGGCTTTCCTTTAAAAAGCCTTCCCTTGCACACCTGGAGACAGTGCCAGACTGGCACACGTGGAGGAGGACTGACAGGGCTGGCAGAAGCACGGGTGCAATGCTGTGCTCTGCTCCCAGCCCCTCCAGCTGCCATGGGGCTGCAGTCAGACCGGAGCCCCGAATGGAGCCGCTGGAACGYCAGGGGATGAGCCTGCAGAGCCACATCTGGCTCCGGGCACCGCCACTGCAGACAAACCCATCTCTGCCTTTTCATCCTGCCCACGGAGGGCAGCACGGCTCCTTAAATATTTTAAGTCCAGGGGCAGTGGGAAGGAACAGCCAGGAAGGGAAAGCACATCAACCCACTGTCTTGTCAAATGTGGATGCTGGCACGCTCCCACAAAATGCCTGACGGGTCCGAGCCTGAGGCAAAAAGCTCTGCCCAACCCCCATGGCAGCTGTTTATCTGCTCCACAGATGTGGGAGGATTGGTATTCCTGCCTCCACAACCCTCTGCTCCATTGCCGAGGGGAGCCTTGGCTGGGAATTGGACTCCAAAACACATGCAGCACAAACCCAGCGGCATCTGTCTGTGCTCTGGAAAGAGACTTCCAAGAGCGGGGACCTCCCAGCCCTCCTGTCCCATGCAGACACTTGACCTCTTTCTGTATCCCTCCCTCCAGCACCCCTGGGATCCATCCTGACTCCACGCTGCACAGGCAGGGACATTGCAATGGAGATGGAGCGTCAGAGACCTTTTATGAACCAATTTKGTTTCCTTCCCTCAGCTCTGGTCCCTCTTCATGAGCTCAACCACAGCAGCAGCATCTGCTTTCAGAACAGCCCGACTGTGCTCAGTCTCAGGCTTTACCCAACATCTGAGACCTTCTCTTCTACATCACTTACACACCTGCAATGCTACCTGGACGAATAAAACATGGATCCTCTTTCTCTCTGCTGGATTTCTCCCTGCAGCATCAGCTTGGAGGGCTTTCCCTGCCTGCTCTTGGCTGCGTTCTCCTCTAAAATCCCACCCAGCTCCAGCACTGCACCAGCCAGGCCTGTCCCTCAGCCCCATCCACCAGCCACTCTTCCTCCCAGGCTTCAAGTGCCTCTCCTGATAATGAAAGCGCTTTGGTTTTCTAGTGAAGGGCYCTTCTCAAAGGTTCCCCCATACCACACAGAGGCAGTGTGGAGCACAGAGCACAATTCCAGTTGGACAGAAACAGTTCTGAAATGCCCTCTGACAGCAGGCACCTCCAACAGATTTGTTTGCTTTGTGACAATCCTGCAAACAAATACTGTGGTGTGTGGAATAAAACCCCACCTGCCCAAGAACTGTGCTCTGTTTCTGCTGACTAAACATCTTGTGCATCAGACAGAGCGGACCCACGAGATGCGCTGAGCCATCAGCCTATGGACACTTTTGAGACCACAAACCAGAGCTGCTGATCCACTCCCACAGCCAACATGACCCMAGGAACACCATGAAACTGCCTTACAGAGCCGTCCCTGCCAAGATGCCACTGGTACCATTGCTCACAGGCACTACACAGGGAAGGAAACATCAAAACTATTTATTTTGCTGCTCTGAAAGCACCTTCACCCCAACAAGCGGGCTGACCGTCATAGGGCAGTGTTTGAGCTTAAACTTAATCTAGTGCTTCTACCTACGTTGTAGATCAGCATTCCTAAAAATCCTTCTCTCATGTAACGTTATGGGGAGTGAAGGGGGAAAAAAGCAATCACATTCTGCTGGGCATGTGATGCCATCAGCAGAGAACCGTCCCCTGCCCTGGCCGGCCCACCACCCCAGCCCTTCCCTTCCCTGCTCTCACACACTCACACAGATCCAAGATGCACGATGCTGTCATTCCTCATTGTTCTCAAACCAACCATAATATCAGATGATATTAGAACACAAGGGCTTGGAGGATTTCAACCCACTCAGCAGAAAAACTGGTGTCCAAATGCTGTGTGCTTACAGATATTTCACACCTTGGACTACCACAGCTGCCTTCAACATTCCTCATCCTTGGTAAGTCTCGGACTTTGCTTCTTTTCATCACCCAGCTCCACTCTCATTGCATTTACACAGTGACTACTCCCCACTAGCAACACCAGAGGTACTGAAAAGCAGGAACCCAAGCTCAGCACACCTTGAGCCGGGCTCCAGTGACAAGTCAGGCAGAAATATGCAGTAAGCAATACATGTCCTCTCCACAAATCCTTGCCAGTGAGTCCGGCCAGGTTTTAATTCCACAGAGGGTACAGGCACTGGGCACAAGCCTTGGGATCACAGGGACTGTGGCCCAAAGCATCTGTTCCAGTCCTCTGGGACAGCTTCTGGCCGGGCTGTTTGAGAGATGCCCGGACACTCTGCTATTAACCACCATGGACAGACAGGGTGCTTTCTTCCCTCATTTTCTTCCAAACACAAATGGTGTCTGTGACACTGGATTACATGAGGGAACAAGGAGCCAGAGGGCAATGACTGGCTAACCAATGGGAATGACTGGCTAACCAATGGGAAGTTCTCTCCAAGCAGGGTCACCGAGTTAAATGTATCGCTACAACCCCACGGCTGACTTCTGACACTCAACTCCACTGGTGAACACACAGCTATCAGTGTTCAGGTTAGCTCCTGTACACATCTCAGGCCTTTGCTCAAAGCTGCATAATGATAACAATGAAGTTTTGATAAAACCATAAAATCACAGCYCTTTCCCTAGCAGCAAAAAATCCCCGCTTTTAGCTGTCATGTCATGGCTCTCATTCTGAGATCAGACATGATACTTAGGAGTCCCCCAAGTAGGCATAACACAATGGAAAATTTAAAAAAAACTAAATCAGTAAATTTTTTAAGCATCATAGAGGAAATGGCTCTAGCAAACCTTATCCGTGTGTGGGCTGGGAATGTCAGTTCTGSGGTATCCAGATGAAATTCATTCAACAACTCAGCTGCTTATCAACAGGAGTCCTTTCTTTACATGAGAAGGAAAAACAGCTACCATGTTGATTCCATTGCCCCAGCCCAGAATGTGGGAAGTTCATATGGCTTGTATCTCGCTACTCCTGATACAGTCCATTTTTGATGCACACCAAGTAACTGCTGCACAAAAGTTCCAATTTTTATCCAGCACTGTCCACCAAAGGTAAAACACCTGCCAGCATGCTATTTAGCAAGGCAAAAGAGCATGGTTACTAGAAAGCAAACTTGTGCTTACAAGTCAAGAAGGGACATAGACCTACTGCAAGTTCAGCACCCTCTGGAGCCTGGCTGGCACCCACCCTGGAGGTGCAGCAGATGAGAARCCCAAAGAACTGCTCCAATGCCAACTGTTTAGGAAGGAAATGTCCTTCTTTCCTTCCTCACAAMAGTGGGCAGGAAACTTGTTGCAGCTCTTTGTCCTTGAAGGCCAACATCAGAAGGGAAGACATCTTTAAAGAGAAGTTATCCCCCAAGTTCACAGCTAATATTCCTTTCTTATTTAGGGGACTCTCTGGGGACAGGACTGTACCAACGGAACTGGGGCAGGACGAAGAAAAGGTGGGGCCTTTACTCCCTGTTACTGGATTTTGGTCGGCGGCCATGGGAACTACACACTTTGTACTCATCAGGTAAGTAAATATATTGACTCCAACACAGACAAGAAAACATGAACTAGGCAAGATATAGAGGCCCTCACCATCTTGTCACCCTCCAAATGGGAGAAACRCAGTTAACAGCACTAGAGAAATGTTTCCTATTTGATTTTATTAACTGATTGACATGAATTAATGCATTGGGATATTTGATTGTGTCATAAAATGTGTATATGAACATCATGATTCAATTTAATGTACCCATTACTGCTTGATGTGCCATTATATTAGACTAAATTAAAAGAATTTTATGGAAAAAAAATTACAATTAAAGACTCAAAATTGATTGCATTCATAACTTAGAGGATATTCACTTCTATTCATGTTTTGAATAATGACAATAAAAGAACCAGAAAACAACACAGACCATGGAAAGATGAACAAAATAAAGCGTGGCGGAGATAAACTGAGCAAATGGAATGAGGGGTCCATAAAACCCCACCTTCCAACAGGCTGGGAACAGCTGAGCACAAATCACCAGCACAGCAACAGTGTCTTCCAGGACAGCAGGAATTTTGTCAAGAGTCCCTGTGCAGCCCAGTTAAAGGAACACAGAGGCTGGGTAGTTTGCCAAGCTCTCCTTCGCTGGAGTTCGCCCCGTGTGTGAGTGGTGTCCCTGGCAGRTATYTACAGCCCTGGACCACAGCTGAAATGTTTAACCATGCCRTACAACCCAGGTGCTAGGTGYCTGTTCATCTGCTCCTGTAAGGCTGAGCAGTGCCTTGTACCCACCCAGAGGTGTTTGGTAGGTGAGACCATCTCAGGTGCTCACAAATGTCCTTGTGGTGCCAGGCAAAGGGACCCACATCACTCCATGTCACTCCATTTCTCCCACAGCACGGAGCCAGGGTAAAAAATTTCAGTTCAGTAACCCAGCACTATCTTAAGGACCTGAGCAGAAAAAGGAGACAGGAACTCCCAAAGGGAAAGGACTCTGCCAGAGGACTAAAATCGGCCATGGGTAACACTGCCTGGGACAATCAGAACTTTCCCTTTTTTTCCTGGGAATCTTACTAAGGAAACCCAAAAGATTTTCTCAGCATACACAGGAGCAGCTCTGGAGAAGGGGTTTGGACTCCAGCCAAACCAGAATCATGATTTAACTGGTACAACTGAAGCTCATCCTGAGATGTGCCCCACCTTTTGTGCACAGGAGATGCTGAGCAAGAGCCAGGCATGTTCCTCTGTAGCAAGCAGGTAAACAGCATCTCACTTTCCAGTAAATCAATACCCCAAAGTATCCCACAACATGAGCAGCATTTTAAGACCCACAGCTCTTTTTCTCCTGGGAAAGGAGGAAATGACCAGCAGGATGTGCTAACTAGCCCGTTCAGTCTGGGCCTCAGACACCRCAGTTTTAGAAAGACAGGAGTTGGACTTGTGGAGACATGCACGGGTAAGTGGTGAGGGCCTTGMGGAATATCCGCTTGAAGACATGCCAACAAGTAAATTGTTGGAGAAAAAAAGTACAACGCATGTCAGGTTTTTAATTACATGTCTATTTTCCCAACAAAGAAGCGCAATTAAAGTTAATCATGTCTATTATATTACACAATGCCTCCCTTCCTAATGGAACCAGGCCTGCATGAAGGGAAAGCACATTAATACACAAGCCCTGTTTGTAGAGAGGGATGTTTTGCACCCCGAACACACTCAGATACAGCCGTGCTCAATTATGCATCACCCACTCGAGCACACAGCTCCACCAAAGCCTCGGGGAATGGARAGAGGGGGAGCAGGGCTCCCTTCCAAACGCAGGGCATCACCAAAGACGCTCTAGATGTGCCCACACAGCCTGGCAGCACACAGGAGGGTCCCTGCCTACCCGTGACAGTTGTCCCCGGCACACCCAGCACAGCCCCAGCCCTGAGCAGGGACCCCGCAGGGCTCCAGCAGCCTCTGTGTCAGGCAGGCAACGGACAGGCTGAGGAATGGCAGCAAYGCTCAGAGCCCTCTATTATCAACCAGCCAGCCAGCACAGTCTGATGGAATCCCAGGGACACCCAGTAAAGCAGGATGAATTTTGCTCTCTGGTGTCAATCCAGAGTAGTGCAGCTCATTATGGGATTCAGTCCCTGTTACAGCAAGTGTAAGTAACAGCAGTTTGACTTGTTTCCCCCAGCAATTACAGAAATAATATTTCCTGCTTTAGTCTCRCTTTATAGCCTCGTGTGGCTGCTGCTATCACTATCCAACTGTGCCTTTGCACAACGTGGTACCTGAGAGAAGCACTTGACAGCTGGGAGGAAAAAAGCAGCTCTCAGAACCAGCAGAGCCAAGGCTGGTGCCCATCCATCTCTATCCACAGCAGCGCCTGCTCTTGGAGCGTGCCAGGGCTGCTCCCACCYAGAGTGTCCAACAGGCCGGGCAGCTGTGGGCAGCCATGCCACGGGCACTGCTGCCCAGGACAGAGGACACCTGAGAGAAACCCCATCAGTGGCAGTGCTGAGCCCAGCAGCAGCCACCGCTGGAGAGCCGGCACATGCCCTGCTCCCTGGGCCACGCTGCCGAGGGCTTGGCCTCCTGGCAAGGACAGACAGCCCAGCATGGACACAAGCAGGAGCAAGGGCCATGCACATTGCCACGCAGTTTCCAGGTACTTYTGGCAAAGCCCCATTCCAGCAGCTCTTGGGGTGCTCAGAGCACAGCCCCTGAATTTCCCACACCAATCCGGTCACCAGAAGAGGCTGAGATGAATAACACTATCACCATGCAGCACAAAACCCTGCTGAGTCCCACGGCCTAGCCCTCAGACAACTCCTTCTRGCAACTGACTCATTCCAGTATCTTTTCCACAGTTCTTCGGCTCATTTTACTGTGATCTCTTGGTTGCATTTCCTTCAGGCTAGCAAACCTGAGTGAATCCAGTGGAGCCCTGACAGCTCAAACTGTTTTTGCTGCGCTGATGAACCAGCTTGGACAAAACCCTGAAGAAGCAAATAATTTGCTGAGAAAAAAGCTTTAATTTCAGCCAAGTCAAAGCCAATAACCAGTGCAGGGTATCGCTATCAAAGCTGTCTGAATTTAATTTAGTCTTCAAAACAGCAATTCCTAAAAAACTGCTTTGATCCAAGGCAAAGAGAAGAGGAGGAAGGGAGGAATCCAAATCCAGTAAYTTTTTGTGATGAGCACCTCCAATAGCAACCACTCTCTCTTGCTCAACCCAAAAGACTTCTAGATTTTCATGTATTTAATTGTCTTTCCTTTAAAGAGAGTCTCTGCAGCTGGTTGGGAAGGGATTTCCGTGGTGGAAGTATCCACCTGAACAAGGATTTGACTGTAAGGGAAAGGGAATACAGCAAACAGCGTCAGGAGTGGAGCTGAACCCAAGCACTGGTTATTAACACACYCTTTAGAAGCTGAATCCTCCTATCAAAATGTACATGCTGATGTGAACCAGCACTTGAAATTCCAGCTGCAGAATGCTCACTGTTACTGAGGAAGAAAWGAAGTGTTTTATGAGATTGCTTTCAGAAAATCAAAAGACCATGAAAGAGAAAACATATGATAGTATGCTGCAGTTACCAACTGTTGTCAAAAAGCTATACTCAAAGAAAAAACAGAAATTAAAAAATCACCTAATGGCTATAGTTGGGTCTGATATATAAAGTTGGGCTTACAAAAATTATTTTTAGCTACACAACCTGATCTACATATAAAATCCCTCCACAGAGCACACATTACCAGGCTAAAGTGGTGACACTAAACACAAGACAAGTGTTGTGCATAAATCCAAAAGAACATAATTTAGCCAGGGTTTCTCAACAGGCAAGGGGTAACAGAAACTAATGGCCAAAATATGTCCCAATTGGTGTAAGTTAAGTCAGAAAAACAAACACACAAATCTGCAAGCCTCTGGAATGGAAAAACTTCCCACCTATGCTGACAGGAGCTGCAGTTCTCATAGTTTTTCCAAGAAGCCAGTCTGACRCAGCCCTTCCAGCACACCTGCCCACTTCCCCAGGGAACACTCAACCCAGGCAGTGGCATTCCCTGGCACAGAGAGCTCTGTGCACTGCACACTGTGCTTCAGACAGGGCAAGAACACAAAACCAGATGATTTGAACAATCTTAGTGAATCCTCTGGGCAGGGAGCTGGAACTGGCACCTGCCCCTCTTCCCTACCTCTGCTCAGCTCCATTCAGCTGCTGTATGGATTCATTTTTCTACTTTCCTCTGGCCTTTTAATCACAATTCCTGCAGACACACACGGACAGCACTGCTGACTCTGAGGGACTGATTCCCCAGAATTATYGGTTTCCAGAGGAAGTGGATGTGGCAGGCTGCTGTGTACTGGCCAGCCGTGAGGCCCAGCTCCCAAAGCTGGGAGGCCCTGGTCTGCCACCCTAAGCACACTGTCTAATACTCAGGAATCCCAGAGGGAGAAGAGGGCTTCTGAGCAGCCTCCATRGCACTTAGTATCCAGCACTGGTTCTGCATTTATCAGCCCCAGCCCTCCCCAACACTCTTAACACACCTTGGCATTTTCCAGGTGGAAAGCACAAGGCCTCAGTCCTCTTTGTCAGTCCCCTTGTTATACTGAGAGGAACAAACAACTCCTGCAACTCCTGCCTGCAGTGCTGCACTCCACAGCGATACGGCAAATAAAATTACTTCCAATTCACCACATGGAATGAAGGTCAAAGTGACACACTTAGAAACAATGTGTAGGGGATGGACAGCTGCTCTCCAAGGAGGAAGATGAAGCCTTGCTGCGAACAGAACTCTTGCCCTCATGGCCATCCTCATCTCTCTGCCACTGTCCTGCCCCAGAACACTCCAGGGCCACAACCAACTTCCCTGTCAGGWCGGGCCTCAAAAGGACACCCCTTGGCAGCAGCACCCTCCAAGCAATGGAAAAATGAGGTCAGCCTGCCAGGAGGGAGCCACACAGTCCCTCCTGAAAAACTGGGAGCTCCCCTGGCACCGTGCCCCACACTGCTTCTCTACATTTTGCRTTCATCAATAAGCAGTAAAAGCTTACTGCTGATGATTAGATATTTAGGGAATTTATACAGCTTCATACAGACAGGTCTYGTAGGACACAATACAGAGGAGCAGCTAAGCAGCTAAAGGGTTCTTTTCCAAAAATGCAACACCTCAACTTGTGTGCCAATTCCTACCTGAAATCATTGGGAGGGTTATCTCCCCGAATTCCTCAACGATGATGTCAATAGGTGGGACTCCAGGGCCAAAGGAAGAGCTGTCACTCCCGGGGTGCCCACCACAAGGCCTTGGCCCTGCGAACCCTTGGGGCACAAGGCAGGTGACAACAGCATGGGCTCATCATCTCAGCTATTGTGTCTCGTTAGCTTAACCAAACTCCAAACTCCGTGTGGAGCATCTTTCCCCCTCAAGTTATTAAAGGGTAGATTTCTTTTAATTAAACTCATTTACATGACTAAATTAGATTTAATTACTCCCATTCATTTCACTAATACCTCTCTTTGATTGGAGAGAGGCAACTTTTCTAATTGCTCCAAACAGGACTGGGTGGCTCTGCCCTCACTCGAGCTGGCATGAGGAAACCCTGGCTCTGCAAYGGATAGACAAGGGACAATGCACATTTTGGGTTTAAACAAGATGGGCAGCTTTTCCTACCAGACATGCACTCTGCGTGACATTTACTTTATATCCGTAACACCTAACATTTATGGCATGATTCAAAGCAAGAGAAAACGCAATTCAAATTCTTTTCAAGTACTTTCTGTTGGCTCAAGAGACACACAAGGACAGAGAGAAATTCAACTTCCTTCCCCTCTCGTACTTCTGAAATTTGGGGGGGGGGGGGAAATCAGCAGTTTTGAAAGTGAAGGCTCAACACATTTTTAGTAAGGCCCTCAGCYAGACAGCTCACTGCTGTAATTATCAATCTTCCTAACTGCAACATGCAACACTTCCTCCTCTGTAGAACTTCAGACTTAGAATGTATGAAGTTACTGCCTAAGTTACCCTTGAAGCCAAAGAGCCAAGCTTCCCACTAGGTCAGAAGTCACCATACTGAATTGAGTGGGMCTGTCTGGCAGTTCCCAGCATCCCCCATTTGAACTTACTAGGCMCTGCCTCATGTTGCTCCAGTTCAACGATGCACAAGCACAAGAAATTCCATGCAGAATTCACAACACACTGAGTTTCCAGACACCTGCACACATGGCTCAGTGATTTCCTTCATGCCAGCGGCAGTGTTGCCATCAGTGGCCCTGGAAGCCAGGCTGGACACAACCTCCAGTGCTCACAAAAGTCCCACCAAAARTCACACGGGTCACAGCAGGAACACCAGGCTTTTGTCCCAGGTATTCCTGTTTGTTCCTAARTCAGCCAGCCCTCATCCCACCTTGGTGGCCTTGTGCCCCAAGAAGGCTGACTGCAGTCCACAGCTGAGAACAGAGACGTAAGCTTTGTATGAAGTACAAAGGGTATGAGACCCTCACTCAAACACTCCCAAAGGTACTGCTTACAGAACAGCCTTTGTGCTCCCCAGAGCCGGGCTGCTCACCTGTTTGCCGGTGCAATGGTGCCCGGATCTGTGAGAGCTGGAGCCAGGAAAGCGCTCTGTACACCATCTTCCTTCAGCCGAGGTGAATGCACGGCATTTGTCCAAGACAAACGAGAATCTCTCTCTATACTATTTGGCACCAGTTCCTTTCATTAGATAAAATTTTCTGCCCCCTTTCTCAACATGTAACTAGTATTTATCCAACCGCACATGATGTGTGGCCTAATTATCACTCTAATATTTTTCCGAAAAAAGGAAATGAATGTAATTAACAAGGAACTAAGAAACCAGCCCCCCTGGCCTGCTATTTTTGTTGGGTTTTAAATCAGGTTCAGTAGTAATCACAGTGGTTTGGGTGGAATCAGACATGGTATTTGGATCCTTTGCCAGCACTTCACAGATTCTGAAACTCATACAATATTTCAAAATCAAAACCTCACCACCTCTCTGGTCACTTCTTCTCTTCATCTCTGAAGACACCATAGTATCTTCACAGATTCTTAATTAAAAATATTTTGAGTAAACAGCGTCATCAAAACCCCAGCTGAAATAAGTATTATCCTAGGATAAGTTATCTGACCTAAGCATAAGACAAACGTAATCTGGGTCCATGCCCCCATTAATTTTATTAGCATGACTTCTATCATTAGCTTTCACTCCGTTGCAGCAGCTTTTATCAAAGATTTGAGAAGGCTGTTCAGTTGCAGGAGTAGCGTCTCCAGTGACACAGAAACCCTCTGCTTTTSCAGCCAGGCACAGCTGAGTCCCCAGTGCCTGGGCCAGGGCAACTGCATTGCTGGCTCAGAGGAGACACTAAATACAATTAAGGGAAATGAATATTTAAGGAAGGAAAAATCTGGAGGGAAAAAGCTGTGCCTCCTGCCATTAGCCYTTCACCTGTTACCTGCCAAGACCAACCCTCCTGGCTCACGATTTTGTAACCAGCTCTGAAGCATCTCCTTCCTCTTCATCCAAGAGACTCATCACTGAGCTCTGATTTCAGGAATTTTAGGGTAATAACAGGCTGTAATTACATGCTTATGCAAAGTTACACTGTCACATTTAGGAAATCACTTGAGAACACGGTTAATTCCAGGAATATCATGTCCTTATTTTTTAAATCCTGCGTGGGAGAAACAGCTTTTGGTTCTGTTTTCATACTAAAAACTCTACGCGCTGTCGCACAACAGGTTGCCCTGTTCTTACAAAAATAAGGGTCAGATGCATCCATCAGTCTGAGGGGCTGTTCTGACTGCAGCAAAAGTACCGTAATTCCCCCAAATTCAAGGCAATGTGAGTAAGCTCTGAGTGTTGAATAATAAGGGGGGAAAAGCATGTGTGGGGATTGGGTGTTTTTGTTAGTTTTGTGTTGCTTTGTTGTTTTTTTTGGCAGTGAGGGAGTCAACATCAAGGAATCATCTTGGCATTGCCTGTCAAGGAACACCTGAATGACTCTGTGTATGACACAAATGACCCCAGGCAGGCCAGCTCTGTGTTTGGGAACAGGGAGAATATTTGGGAAATGTAAATGTCTCCAAGATTGGGTATGGCTTGAAAACTTCACTCTAATCATGCCCCCAACAAATGCTTTTGCTGTCGAGTAAGGAAAAAAGAAAAAAGTGCTGTTTAAAATGTTTGATAATCTGACAAGGCCATAAGGCTTAATGGAATCAATGATTACACACAGATGGATGATTAACTCTCGAGGTTTAATGTTAAAAAAAGAGTGCTGGATTGCTACTTAATGGAATTACACTGCCCATATGGAAAAGAACTATAGCCTGCCTATACCCAGAATTAGGGAACAGGTGGTCGATCTGGGCAGGACTGCTTGGAATGCACAAAAGCGTGCTGAACTTGTAAGTGCCAGAAAAAAGAAGAAAAAAAACTCTTCCAAAGTGTGTTAACTTTTCCTATCTGAGAATTGTAAATGGCAGAACTGAAGGCTGGGATCCTCCCAGCCCTTGTTCCCAGCAGCCCTGCTTGCTGCAGCTGCTGAGCACAGTGTGGTGCGAGCTAGGGAGGATGGACCCACACAGACAGTGGGGTCAGCAACAGCTGGCCCCGATGCTGCAATCTGCCACCGTCAGCCTAGAGCTATGCARGTTCTACTGCCAGCCAAGCGCTCCATGAAACTCCTCAGCTCCATGGCAGAGGATTCCCACAGGACAGCCTTTGGCTGCTGAAGTCCATCCCCCTCTCCCAGCCATTCCTTACTTGGAGACGACCCCAAGGCCACTGTTGTGGGACACGTTGTGGGAGCACGTTGAGGATCGCTGTGGTACTGCATTGAAGAACTGCCGCTGTTTCTGGAAGGAATCCTCACTGATTCCACTCTCAGAACAGTTGTGGCCCCTTCTTCACCATCCAGATTGCGCTGCAATGTGAAATCCCTCACACCCTTTGCTCCTGCTGCCTCCTGTCCCTTGGGCCTGCCCAGATCCCTTACTGMAGGAGCTCTAATTTATCCCATTTGGAGAATCCTCTAAACACTGAGAGACTGTTCATGGGAAGTAGTCATGGACAATGTTAAAGCAATCCTCTACACACATCATGCCTGAGATCATCGTGAAAAGGATGACCTGTATCCTAGCACCCAGAGCAGAAATTATACACACAGGTAAATCTCTGGGATRAAAAGCATTTTGTACAAGCAAAGTAGCATCACCAAGAGCATCTGCTGACAAGTGTTTGAAGACAATCCAGCAGGAAATCAGACCCAGGTTTGTAGGAGAACAGCTCCTTTAGAATGGAGACAGGACTGGGACTTAGGAGAATTTAAAGCTAACAGATCCCAAGAGACACTTCCAAAGTAAGTTAGTACCCAAACATCCATAATCATGCAGAACTGAATGAGGGTCACCAGGCCACAGTCAACACAGATTATTAAAGAGGCACAGCTATCCAGAAGGATCCCTTATTCTACGCTAAGAACAGCTTGCTTGCATTGCTCAAAGAATTTCTAAAGTGACATCAACTAGATTGCAAAGATTGTGTTTTTCAATGAAAATAACATAGTCCAGAAAATAATGTTCCTAGAGAGAAGGAACTTTAAATTCACACCTCATCTTGGTAAAACAGTTCCATATGGAAATACCCAAGTCACACACAGGCTCTGCAAACCCAGTTAGCAGGAAATGAGGATCTCTAAATCATGCTGCAGACCTAAACTCACTGAAATTTGAGCCCGCTATGCAGGGTTCACTTGACGRGAGATGAGGTGTGACATCGGGTCCCAGAGTCTCTTCCCCTCCCAGAGCCCCCAGCCATCGGCAGGGGTACCTGACCTTCCCTGCCCCAGCAGTGCCCCRGGCAGCCTGGCTGCCCACAGAGCTGAGTTGTCCAGCCTGTCACAGGGCACACAGGGRCCTTTCTAGAGAGGAGGAGCTCTGGCTTCTTCCTCACAGTGCAAATACAGGACCAGATGTCATAAATGACCACTCAAAACGTACTGAGCATTTTCCCCCCCCCCATATAATTTATGCATGTTCCTCTGTAACCAAGGAAACAGAAGAGATTTTTCTCTTTCATCCARCATTTGCTCTTAAAGGTTGGGTTTTCTAAATCTGTGGGGTCTAATAGCTGTTGAAAAGTGAGTGCCAAATTTCATCCAGAAAAAGCCAGCATTCCAGACACAGCAGCAGTACACCAGTCTCCTTTGTTTACCTTTATCCAGCGTCTGTGGCTGTCCTCTCCTTTGTTTCCTACCATCAGCATTTCAAGCCCAAGCTTTCCCAGGCAGTGCTGTCTCATTATCTGCGGGTCCCAAGCAGGACACAGCACCAGTCTCCAATGATAGAAYGCACTGTCCGATCCCTCAGGATAACCTGAACACAGAACTGCTCCTGCACTTTCAGTAACTGGATACCTGCTAGCCATGGGCTTGGCTGCTGCCCTCCTGGCCGCGACGTCTGCACTGACGCTTTCACAAGGGCTCTGTCCCCTRTAAGTGCATTTCTCCAAGGCAGTAACAAAAGGCTTATGGCAAATCCAGAGAGAACAGCGGAGTCCTGCAAAGCTGTCCCAGCCTGGCTCTCCTCCTCATGCCAAACAATGTAACTCCATGGGCCTGAAACACCAGCTGTGTCACTTCAGCATGGCATTCCTCTTGGTTAATATTCTCCAAGACCTGGGTGGAAACAATCACCTGGGCACTAACTCTTCCCCTCACTCTCCTCATCTCATCTTCCCTGGGATCTTTAGAAACTTGTTCTCATGCTTCACACACCTCCTCCCCCTTCTGTGGTGAAAAAGCACCTGTTAGCAGTTCCTGTCATGCCCCAAATTTCCGAGGTGTGCCTCAGCCAGCTCCCATCCTGTTTGTGTAGTAAACACACCACACTGTCACACCATCACATCCATCTCATTTCCCTGGATCCCACTCCTTTTATTCTACACCATGCAGAGGACTGATGGATTTGAGAGGCCCCACAGGCTGGACATCACACCCAGAGAAAAAGAGGCCAAAATCCATAAGTAAGATTTGAATTTCCAGCCCCGGAGACCTTGAGCTGAAACAAGAAGAATCCAGCCCATAGGAGGCACTAACTCACTCAGTTCTCACTACTCAGCACTTGTGACGGCAGTAACTGGCAGTGGAATTGCTGCACAGTGTCATCCTCATGGAACATAGGGTACTCTCCAATTAAATTGGTACCACTTCTGTGCTGCCACTAGGATGACTTATTTGTTTCTGATTAATTAGGTTTCAGCTTCTTCCTTTTTGGCATTGCATTTCCCTCCTGTTCTGTCTATCTGGCCGGTCTAGGTCTGTGTTGGCACAGATCAGTCACTGCAATTCTGGATCAGAAATCTGTGCCTTTGATGAACCTGGCTTCTGGTTC
This sequence comes from Malurus melanocephalus, assembly GCF_030028575.1. Lineage (NCBI taxonomy): Eukaryota > Metazoa > Chordata > Aves > Passeriformes > Maluridae > Malurus > Malurus melanocephalus. The sequence continues at coordinate 169,443 of NW_026623803.1, read as the reverse complement.
CTGTCAATCTCTGTTGCGGGGTATCACCAGCCACACAGATACTCAGGCTCTCACACACACAACASTGAGAGATCCCTGCAATGGCAAAAAAGGGAAAAAAGCAGCCGTGACAAGGTTGGCTCCTTTGGAACCACAGAGAGGTGCCAACTAAAGGTCCCAACAGCTCATCTGTCAGAGCATAAAGAGCTACAGCAAACATTTCTCTCCTTGCTCATTTGAAGGCTTTGTCATGGCTGGAGTGCTGGATCATGGTGCAGAAGGCTGTGACGCAGCACAGACCTGACCTGCAGCGGGGTCCCAGCAGCCATGGACCYGGCCAGAGGCAGCTCTGGCAGTGAGCCAGGCTGAGCCCACACAACTGCTGTGGTTTGACATTGCTCTTACACTGCAAGCAACAACCAGCAATGAGGGACAGAAGAAACTGAGGCATTCCATAGCGTTCCATGTGAAAGTACTGAACACTTCCAAACGGAGCCTTTTTTTTTTTTTTTTTTTTTTTGGCAAACAATATTTGGGGTCTCCAATGCGCAGATGGGAGAGCAGCTTATATTTAATAAAATAAAATTTGACATTGGTGGCACATCCTCATATACAGTCATACATTATGGATGATATAGACTTGGTATAGTTTGCACACAGCCTAAACGTTTGTCCTACAGATGGACAGGGAATTAGAGGGATAATAGTCTACATTACACAAACATTCCAAATGTGTGTTTTCTCAAACACAAGTTAGTGGAAAACTGGTCAGAAGTAGAGGACAAACTGCAACATTTCTGCAATTTCCACTTCCATGCACTCCCACCAGCCTTGGGAAATGTTCCCAGCAAATTAAGGCACTATCAAAGAAAAGGTAAGTCAAGAAATTCTAATAAAAATCTCAAGTCTTTCTAAGGAGAAGCTCTGCAATTCAAGTTACCTTCATCTAGTAGCAGCAGAAGAATGAATCAACAGACAGAAAGAACACATCAGACCCTCCRGCTCTTTAAACCACACGTCCACCTACAGCACTGCTGAGAACGTTAAAGCCAAAATATGTATCTATGAATGCTTTTAATCAAGCTGTCTSTCATCAACTTTCCCTTACCGACACTAATTTCACAGCACAGACAATGCCCCTACATATGCCTTTGTTAACAATGGCCATCTTAGTCTGAAAATGACACTTACTGTGCAGAACTTCTAAAACACCATGTAAAGTAAAGCTTTCCATCCCAGTTCTACCTGGAAAAGGTTTTTGTGTTGTCAAGCAGAAAACAACTATCATATTTGCAAGTACTTAAACAACATGAAACTCAATTTTGCCATCTTTCACCCTCTTCACAAAGTCCTTCACAAAGTCTCCCGTTWATGAGTCTCCCTCAAGCCATCCCCCCCACAGAATTAGCCACTTTTAAAGATGGCTTTTAGCCTAAAGGAGTTTCATTGAGAAATGACATATTTCTGGGCATGTCCAGCAAGTGCTTGAAACCATTCAACAGTCATTTTCAGCACTTCCTTGGGCTTGTTGGATTGTACTGGTTACAAAAAAAATTAAAAGGAATCCTTGTCTTTCCAGGAAACAAACCTTCAGTAATATCAGGGAAAGCTGTTTGTCTTTGAGAAGAAAAAGACAGTTATAAAACTTGATTTTAATGGAAGCAATGCCCTTTCCTGCATTGTTGTTCCGAAGGCTTTGCTCAGTGCTGTAGGAATAATGTATAAAAGACATTGTCTGGCAGACCAGCTCCTTTGCCATTCTGAATTAAGGTGGAATTCCTGGGCCAAGAAGTTAGATGGTAGGATTCCCTAAGTCCTTCCCGCTGTGCCACAGGAACAACGTGGAGCTTTCAACTACTCTCCAGGAGGGAAAGTCATTGGCACCACAGCAACATCCTTCAATTTCTGAATGAAAACTGCTTTGCTCCTCCACTTTCTGCTCAGTAACCTTAAGTAGCAATGTCACACTACCCTGTTTCCTGTGCCACTACTGCCCCTAAATACCAATTCCAAGACCACTAAAATCAGGTCAGTAATAAGAGACACAGTCCCAGTATATTATGAGTCCTTTGCAGCAACATTTGAGATAATAGCTTTCTCCATAACCATTTCTCATGTAATTTTAGTCTCAAAGCTCAAAATTAATTACAAACACGAAACAAACCATGCTGTTAAAACATACATTATAAACAAATTATGCTCTCAAAAAAGGTAACTTATAGCCTGGGAAAGTAATTGATAAACCTAAAGTGCTCACAAATAACTGAAAAATGACAGGTCAAGCGATCACTGAGTGACCAACATATAAAACTACCCAGCACGAGACATAAAACATGCAAACAGACTGCCACTCACTCATCACCCACTGTAAATAAACCATATGGGCTTTTTTTTGCATGTCTCAGTACTGATGTTCCTGGACAGCATTCCTAAGCCAAACCCTGTGAGCTGTTAAAACATTTTCAAGCCTCAGCTCCACCCACTATGACACACAATTAACATTCCTGTTCAGCAGTCAGTTAAAAAAAAAAAAAAAAATCATTCAAGGCTGTAACAAATTCCTGCTTAATTCCCATCCCAAATTCTGTGTGCTCAGCATTTCACCATTGTGTGCCCTGCTCCAAAAGGATGGAACCTCCTGCACCTTCCAAACCAGGCTACACGTGCCTGTGTCCCGGCAGCCACCACTAACAGCTACTGCCAGCCACCAAAACCCCCGCACAGGACAAACCTTCCCTGCCTGCAGCCAGCCCAGCTCCCCAGSCCAGCCTCCTGCTCTAACACCCCAAATGTGCACTCACACATGACAGCCCTGCCAGGATGCCAATGACAGCCCTGGCATTCCCTGTCAGCTGATTCCCAGAGACTCGCATAGCACAGCGTGTTGGACATGATGTCAACTCAGCAACACTTAATAAACCCACAGAGAACTAATGCAATTGGAACCCGACAGAGTAAGGCATTAATACTGTGCATTTTAATCAAAGGGAGAGATATAATTATTATCTCTATGTAACTAGAAAAGCTGAAAGGTTCTAATGGGAAAAAATAAAACCATCTGTTTGCTCTAAATCATTAAATGAGTGCTTTAGGACAATGTCATCCCCCTAAAGCCTGTAACAATTTGGGCCTTAAGCAGAGATGCAAATTGATTAAATCCCAGCATATTTTGCCACAAATGGCAGAATCCAAACACCACTGAACAAACAGTAATTTCTGCCACGCATCATGCAGACAAGCCAAAGACATTTTTCCATTCCTGAATCTGCAGACAGGAACATGATTAGTGGCTTTTTTTCAAGCCCAGGTTTCAAAAAGCCATCATATTCTTCATTTTAGGAATTATACAATATCCTGCTGCTGAGAGTGACAGAGCAAACCCCAGCCCCTAGTGCAGAGGCAGCTGTTGGGCTGCACATCTCCCACATGAGAGGCTGTCTCCAGGTGTGTTTTCTGTGGGGTTTGACTCAGTGCAGCTCTGAAGGTTTAGGATTATGCGCCTGCAGGGACAGGTACAGGGGCTGTGCTGACAAGCACCCAAACATCACCTCACCAAAGGCAGTACTGGCTACCTGCATCCTCTCATTTGAACCCAGGCTTGGCTCACTAAATTACAACCGTTTTTGCATCCTGGGTAAGTATTTCTGCTGAACCTCTGTCCAGCCAAGACCTGCTGAAACACACGGTGACTGTGAGCAGCTTGCCAGAGCTACCTCAGCYTCATTGCCAACACAAGCTATTGAGATTGCCACCTGAAGTGAACTGCCACAAAGACCAAGATGCAGGCTTGTAATTATGGTAGGAAACTGCCCCATGGGATCAGACAAGTGTCTCTAATGCCTGAAGGCTTTGACATGACCAAARTGACCTCAAGAACACAGTGTCCAATGCAGATGACAGTGTGAGCCCTTCTCCAGGCARGAGAGGAGCAGACTCCCTGACGCGCAGAGGTTTGAGGTGCTTTTGCCTGGCTGCCACTAACATGGCTGTGCAGAGKGACTTTCCCCTTCCAGTGCCCTTCCCAACAGGAAGGCTCCTGACTTACACGGGATCAGATCTTGCTCCTTAGTCTTTTCCCACCTCATTCACCTGACAGGCTCCTGCACAACAGACATCTTATCAGATGTGACTGATTGCTGTAATCTGTACTCTGGGCAGCCATTAAGCAAATTACCTGAATCATTGCAAGGATTAGTCTCATTAACACATGATTAGCATCAAATTAAAATAATGAGTGTTTAACTTCTGATGTCTTCCAGTTGTTTGAACAGCTTGATCAGCCACACCAGGCTGGCAGGGAGGTGGTGGGTGTCAAAGAGTCAGGGAGAAAAACTACAAATGAATAAAAGAGTGGGCTGTGCCCCGGCAGAGCTGCAGCTGACAGAGACCACAGAGAGCCGGGCTCAGGGCTGCCAGCGCAGCAGCAGCAGCAGCACAGCCCGGGACAGAGGCTCTTGGCCGGCCCCGCTCTCCTGGACAGGTCACYCTGCCTCGGCTCCTCCCAGAGCTGGGGCCTCTGGAGCAGGGACAGCACCCTACACACTAAACCACAGGGGCAGCCAACGCCCACCATGTCAACCCAGTAGAACAACAGGGGGAGGGGACCTGATCCTTCCATTCTCCTGCCTCTCCTGTCTGGTCCAAGTAAAGCCAATGCTATGGAAGGCAAAGCAAAAATCCCATCACCAGCAATAATCCTGGAAAGCAGTTTGCTTCAGAACCTCTCCTTTTTGAGCTGGGAATTGTTAACTCATCACCTCTTTTTCTGAATCCCCTCCTCCCTTCCCCACCCCTCCAATTACCAACTTTCCCGTGACCCTGCACCTGATGCACCATTGGGACTGTGGCAAAGTCTCTCCAAAGTCCCAATTCCTTCCAACCTTCTAAAGCTCATTTGGCTTTATTTGCACASAAGTTTACCAAGATTCCTGCTGTCCCTGGATCTCCAGCAGGTCGACAGAACTGCAATCTGAGCCTTACAGAACTCCAGCTGAATTCTTCAGAGCCCTCTTGGGCTGCTTCCAGTTCAATTCCTTCCCCATGTCACTGACAGGCACCTTCCCTATCTCTGACAGACAGAGGAGACCCTAAAACGCAGGATCTGCAGGATGGGGACCTAAATCCACACTCAAAACACTTCCTTCTCCATGAAGGAATGACAGAACATGTGCAGCAGCCAATGTTTAAGCCTCAACATCTTGGTTATTTATTCTTTGAAATGCCACAAACCATAAGTATGTATTAYAGACAAATCACTTGTCAAAACTCTTCCCTAATTTAATTAAAGCCATTTTTTATTCATACAAGTGCAAAGAAGCAACTTAAACAGATAACATTTTTCACACTTACATAAAATGAAAATAGCCAAACTAAATTTTGGCAAAGTATATAAAAACAAAAGATCCAAGCAAAGGCTCTATATGTGCCAACTTCCATCTCTGCTGAGATGTTAGCAAGGAATTGCACACAGTCTCCTACTTCAATTTCTGAYGGACTCCTGACCCTCTCCGCACCACAAACATACCAGTGGTTCCTATGCTGGTGCCCATCAGTCCTTTCCACCCAGCAGGCTGGAGCTGCTCCTTGTTATCCACACTGCTGTGAAACACTAACAGAGCAGGTAGCAAAATGCTGCTCAAGTTAAAGGCACGGTCCCAGAAGCACCCTCCAGTTATGCACTGGGGATCTGACTGTTCTATTGGCAAAAGCACAGGCATCCAGAACAAGTGTCGGAAAAGCATTTTCATCACAGCCCTAGACCAAGCCTTAGCACAMGCGTTTGCCTTCCACTAAGGTGACGTCAAAGGCCAACCCTGACAAGAAACACCTTCAAGCCTAGCAAAGCAAATTTCGGATCAGCAATAACAAGGAAAGGGCTTTGCTCTGACTCAAATCCAAAAGAAATTACWGGGAGATAAAGGGACAGAAGAATTCCCTTGCAATCCAAACGTATCCGGAAGCACCATTTCTGTCAGTTGAACCCCCTCCAAGCACTCAAGTGCAGAGGCAGTGTGAGGGAGTTCTGTRGACTAGCCACAGCATCCACCCAGGCTGCTTTTATACCAGCATTTCCCAACATGAGCCATTTCATGCTCACCAGTGGCCAGCGCTGCTGTCCACAGCAAACACCTTCTAATTCCATTGGGGATTTMCCCCCTGCTCTAGGAAATAGAAAAGAATTTCTCAATTTACCCTCAAAGTTCCAGTTTGCTGCAGTGCCATCCCTTACGGCACTCAGCATCTCGTGATTCATGCGATACGTTCAGGCTCCATCTGTGCATATTATTGACCAGATTATGTAAACTACGCTTTAGCAATTCACACTCACTTGGTTCTGCAGTACCTGTGGGTGCCAAGCATATGTTTCCTATTCTCCTTGCTCTCCTGGGCCATATGCAATCCCCYCAAGCCAGCAGCTTTCCTAAAGACCCAACTTGGTGCCTGGTATAAATCCATAAAAATCCCACTGGCTGTGCCAAACCCTGGATGTAAATCTGTTTGCACAGACTKAGTGGTACTCGTGTGTGATCCCAAGGGCTCCGGGTGCCCCGCAGCAAGGTGGGTCACTGCTGACAAAGCCCCGCCACGTTTGCACAGGCCTGGCAAAGCCAGAGGGTGACGTTCCCCGAGCACCAGACACCTGGCAGGTGTGACAGCTTGAGGGGCGGCACCAGTCCTCACTCCAACCCGAGCATGCAGYCCCTGCTCTCCCCTTTGCCCCCCTCAGCAAGGCAGCCAAACGGAAAAGCCAGCATGCTAAAAACCCAACAGGACTCACAGAATCTGGTTTTCAGAACTGAGATATTGCTCTGTTGCTAGGCAAAATGGAAGGGTTTTCTCTCCGCTTTTTGGAGAAGCCTCTGCTCTCTTCTTGAGGGGCAGAGCTGAAAATCACACTGTCACTAATGCAAAATTAGACTGACAGCACGGAGACCTGCTTCTTATTCCAAGACATGTCGCCATCCGGCCTGCTCCCTTCTGGGAATGACACCATGTACTCAAAGGATTTCAGAACAGAAAAAACAACCCTTCAGCCCACTGCTGCAGCAGGATGTTGTTGGGGCTCTGCTTTGGTTTGTCACACTTTGCACTGGAGCAAGGAACAGGAACTTCAGCAGATTTCCATGGGCACAACAAGCAGCTTCAGGCAAACAAAGAAAAAGGACCAGTCCATTCACAGTGGAAGGGAACGGCTGTCTGGAATCCCAGCAGTTGGTTGGTCTTCTTCTCGTGCAGCTGTCATTTTTAAGTACTGCACATGCACTGGGATATGCTGCTCTTCTGTTCCAAACTCTGGTACCTTTGTAGYAGAAGGGGAGTCAAATACTTGAACACACCAACAGGAATTTTCCAGTAGTGCCAAAGCAAGAGATGACACATTCCAGTCCCTCGTCTGCAAGAGGGGGCACAACACTGTCACTGGTGACAAAAGATATCTATGTCCTGCAGAGAGGGATTTCAACTTGGCATGACCCTCCAAAAAAAAACCTCATACATCTGTGCTAGGAGGAAGTCACTCGCAGAGCAGAATCTGACACTGGAAGCCAAGCCCAAGAGTGCTGCACATCAAGGGACAGCATTCCTGGGCCATGAGCACTGCAGGCACATTTGCACAGGCTGAAACTCTGGCACTACGGAGCTCTTGAGCAGGTGCCCCATGCCCCTGCTCGATGAGCTCGTCCCTTTCCAAGAGTCAGGCATCTAGCCAAAAGCTGCCCCATATCCACACCTGAATTAGCCAAGATCATGAGCTGCACCCCACGAGAAGTTACAACCCACAGCACTCTGCTCTTTCCCATTACTCTGCATCCACTGCCTCACGCTCCCTGCAGAGCTGCAGGGATTTATTGCTGCCTCATATGAAGCAAATTAGGACATCCCAGGAGCCAGTGCATCTGTGCTAGCTAACACACAAACCCCGACAGGAAGGCTGACTTCCCAGGAAGAGTAAATGATATCTMCCTTACTTCTGCTCACCTGGCCCGAGGTGCAGGAATCCAAGAAGGATGGGGTTAGTGCATAGCTCTAGTAATTAAACAGATAACTCACACTAAGTGTTTGCAATTTCCTCAGCCTGGGTTTGTTAGGGATGCATCTGGATCTCCATAACCATTACCTTCTGCTACCTACAGGTAGAGATAATTATCCACGAGTAAACGATTACCTAGGCTATAAATTACCTACAAAAATTTGGGCTGGGGTTTTGCCAATCACCATTCCAATTAATTAGCCAAAATTGACTAGCTGGCTTTAGACCAAATACTTCCTCATCAGTATTCCAAGCCAGTGCATATGAGATGAAGCAAACAAACCAGAGAGGAGAGACAGGGAGAAATCCAAGGRAGGTTAAAGGGAGCTGGGAGCAACAGAGACAAGGAGGAATGGATTCCTGGCGTTCGTGGTGAATGCTCTCTGGTGTGGTACRTGACAGTGCCGAGGGCAGGACTGTGCATGGTGCCAGCACATACTCACAGCCATTCCCATCAGGAAAGGGCATCATAGCCATCAAAGGGAATGGAAGAGCTCAGCAGCCTCAAGCACCCCTCTGGATCRGGGCTCTGGGCACATTTCCAAGGGCTGTTTTTGCAAGCATAGTCACATTGCATTATCATGGCTAGGGAAGGGACAGCCCCCAGGCCTGAGCCCCCCACTGCTGCAGGAGCTCCCAAGTCCTCMGTGCTCACTTTGGCAGGAGCTGCACAGACCCACACCAAACCCTGCACTTTCAGTAGAGTAGGGGACAGGAAAATGTCACAGCAATATAACCAAGGCAGTGCACACCTGCAGAGCAGCAACTGAGGCACCACATGCTCCGTCTGCGTGACTGTGCACACTGAGTATTGAACAAATGCCCATCATTCTCTTCTRAATGACTCCTGCAGGCCATCACATGCACACTCTTCACCTGTCCCTGTGCTCCAAAAAGATTTCCAGTGGCAGAAGCTGCCATTCCAAACAGAGCCACGAGCTCTTTGACAGGCTCAGCATCCCAGAGTAGCCCAGAACCCTTCAGACAGAGCCCAGCCCCAAGCAGAACACACCTGAGAGCARGTCTGCACTGCACAGGACTGGACACCAGCCCCACGAGCCCCTCGGAGGTACCASCAGGGGCACAGGGCCAGGCACAGGCTGTGCTGCACACGCAGGGTAAGGCTGAGCTCAGCTGGATTAGGTGTGTGTGTTCCAGGCAGCAGCCATTCCCACTGTACATTCTCTGAGGGACACAACATGAGAGAGAAATGTCAGAACAAATCATGGTACCAYGCTGCCAGAGACTTCCTTCGACCATTCAGCATCTGCCCTCTCAGCCTGATAGATCCAACTGCTTTTACAGAGCTCCGGGTTCTGGGAACAGCATCACTTGGTCACCAGCAAAGGACCCACACCAGTACTTTGTACCACAGCTCTCACACGGGATCACAGGTCGTGTGCACAGGAGCACTGGCACTCCGTGAAATAAACCCCAGGGCACTGCAAAACTGCAGCCAGGCATCTGAGCTGCTTCTTTCCAGCTCAGAACAACCCTTCCCCTCTGTCATAAACAGAAAGATGCAGTCAGCTGAAATGGGACCAGAATATTTATTTGGTAGTGATTTTAGTACTAGTTCTTGAACATGGTAAGACMCCTCATGCACCTCAAGCAAGATCTAAAGCTGTAAATGCTGACAAACTCAGTGATTAGCAGCTGTTCTAAGCCGTTCTAGAGAACTCAACAGGGAACTTGTTTCAAACCAAACAATCCGCAAAGCAAATCACTAATTCAGATAATCTAGTGCCTTCCACATCACCTCAGAAATTGCTTTCAAGATGCTTTTCTCATGTCACCTCCGGTTATTGATTTATTAAAAAGCAACAAGATATTTCACTGCATAAAGTAAGATTTTTATTTATTTATGCAGACCTGTCACTGTTGATAAAATACTGTGGATGCTAGAGATTACAGCACTCCATATAATTAAGGGAAAGGGCAGACCTCTGCRCAAGTGCTCGACAGAATCCTGATCCTGCCCAGGCAGGAGAGGTGCAGGGGGAGTGCAGAGGTGCTCCTGAGGACAGCAAAGCCAGGTCCCCCTGCTTTGACATGGCTCCCCAAAGGTATTCTGGACCAGGGTTCATCTCTGGGAACGCCAGTCAGACAATGCAAGGGAAAAATATACCATCAGTCCACAGCTCACCAAGATAAAAGGAAAACAACCAAAACTCAACCTGCAAGAAAACAACCAACACAAAGAGCATCAAAGTCTGACATCTCCACTGGAACAGCTGCACATGGGAGGCAGGTCCCAAGTGTATCCACCCTATCCAGCTCCACAAGAAAGCCAAGGCACAGGGGGCTGGAGAAACCCTCATTTTGAACTCTAGTTATGTGCCTGTAACAATTAAGACATCATTCCTGCTTCTCCGGCCTTGTTCTCATTTCAGGTTTACTCAAACACTTGCTAATGAACAGTAAATCTTTAGACTACTTAGAATTGCTCTGGTTAATAAACTGAGGGCATTTCATCAACCTTATTCAAAACTCAAACTCATTTATGAAAAAATCCATATCAGTCTGAGAGAAATATGTTTTCTACTCCCAGAGAGGCCCTGGCAATACAACACAGGTTTCAGCTGACTGAAGCACTCTGGACAGTATGCAGAGTCTGATTTTCAGAAGTTTGATTTTGAAACCCAAAAATGAAAGATGTTTTCTGAAAGAACTTCAGTCTGAAACTGTAACACCTGAAGTGCATGAACTGCAAGAGAGATGCTAGACACCTAGCATTCTGGAGGTGCATCTAAGCAATGTGAGGTGCTCAGAGCACAAGACTGAAGGCAGCCCAAACTTTTTCAGGTTTTGCTCAGAAATCCAAAATGATTTTCYGAAGGACCACAGCACATGTGGAATTCCACATCTGGACCACGGTTTTCTGCTCACCTGCACAAGTGTTCCTGGCCAGTTACTGTACAGAGCCAAAAACAATTGCAGATTACAAGCCATGGGAAACTACACACAAATAGAGTTACAATTACAGGGAACAACTACAGTTACCTTGGCAGGTTTTGGAATAACTAAGTTTGAAGGGCCTCTCTGCTAGGACAGACCATCACCTGACAACTCTGGAAGGGTTCCCCAGACCCCTGGGTACCAGCCTCTGGTGCCCCTGAGGTCAGCCCACATGGCTAACCCCACATTCACCTCGGGCTAACACCAGAGAAATCCTGGATGAGCAAGGGACAGACTAATCCAAAGTAAAAGCCTGGCAGCTGTACGAAAATGAAGTGGAAAACACCCCTCTTCCAAAGGTCAGAGTGCTCTCAAACAGTGTGCTTTAAACTGATGCTGTGGATTTACACTTCAAAGCTATGTAATAATGCCAAAATACAGGTTTCCATTAGTTGGATTCACCCCTCAAATGACAGGTGCTTTGGGAACTGCAGGTTTGCTCTSTTTCTGGATATTCCCTGAAAGTCCCTTTGATCTATCATGTTCCCAGCGCAGGAGAACAAACAGTCCAGTTCCTACCCCACAGTGTTGCAGTGCTGCAAAAAGCCCCAAAGAAACCCTAAGGCAGGAAGGAGCAGCTGCASCAGAGGGTCCTGCCTTGGGAGACTCTCCCATACTCCCAACACCACCAGYCAGGCTGGACAGGCCTCAGCCCAGTTAGGGACAAGCCCAGTGGCCAGCTCCTCCCTGGGACCCCCCTCACTTYGAGCACTCGCTTTGCTCACTTGGTTCYTTCTTTACTCCCAAGGTCATCTCTYGTTTATCCGATCATCCATCCCATGTCCCTCATCCCCAGGCTTGTTCCTTAACTTTCAGTGAGTTCCAGCAAAGCTGGGTCTGCACCTCCCAGGGACGGCGTTGTTTGTGACACCCAAGGAATCAGAGCCGTGGTCCTTGGGGGAGCTTGGGGGACCTCAAAGGCAATAGTTCTCTGCCCAGGAGCAAAGAAGCCATTACAGCTTGCACTAGAAGATTTAATAGGTGTCATAATTTATCATGTAAACCGAAAAGTGTTTCTTAATTAAGTGCGTACGTTAATGAATTTTTTAATTTGATCCCTGTAAGTACCTTGCTATACTAATTGCAATATTCTACACATTAGTCATCCGCTGTTGCCCTTGGCTATTTTCTACCCTGAGAGGGAGAGATAGAGCTTTTCAGTTAGAGTTCATTTAACTCTTTCCACCCAAAAAATTCAATTTCCTGTTCTTCACACTGGAGAGCGGCAGCTGCATTCCAGGCCTGGAGCATGGGAAGGATGGCGCCCGGCACACACACCATCAGGGAKGGACACAGCCCAGCCTGGTCTCAAATGTAGTGATTTGGGTTCATTTCATTACCTTGATTACAAACAGTACTAAGGGACATAATTTCCAACCCACATATTGTTCTAGGTTTCCCTGTGGGCTCCAGTGGAGCATCAGCTTTTCTGATACAGTGCATTCATACCCAAATTCAAGATCAAGAGGGTGGGAACCTTGCCAGTGAGCATCCAGACAGTGGAAGGAAAGTAGCTGGAGGCATGATACATGGCTCAACCATCTTCAGCAACCACCCCAGCAATTTCTTCTGCAGTTGGAACAGACAAACTGGCACAACATGCAGTGATACTGAGGCAGTCCACAAAGCTGACAAGCACCTCTGGCTACTTTCTGGCACCTGAACATTTTAAAGTGGCGCTCCGGACGCCTCTGACGTATTCCAAGCYACAGAGCCAATTCTCTCTCTGCAGGAATAGTACCCTTGAGCTGTGGAGATCCATTAGACGAGCCACCACAAACCGAGAATTCCACACTTCTAGTAGAGATGCCCCACAAACACAAATAAAGTCCCTGGACCCCTACAAACTCAACAGTAAGACAGSACAAAGCACAAAGGTTATATCAACAACCAGACAAGAAGCTGGTGCTGAAAACACACAACTTCCTTCTTAGTGACTTCACTTGTGACTGCTTCTGGAGTTTGCATAAAGGAMTTCAGAACTGCAACTCCACAATGATGGGAATTGAATGTGAATGAGGAGTTGAGCTTTGTTTGGCCCCTCCAAGTCCTAAAGCAGCCCCCTCTGAAGCCAGCTGAGTATCAATCACTACGCTCGGCTTGTATAGGAGAGGCTGACACGCCACAACGTATCCCATCATTTCACACAGTTTTTGGGAACAGATGTGCTATCATTCTAAGTGCCAGGCAGCAAGGAGCAATGTGTGTGCACGTGCCTGATCTATGGGCAGTGATGAACATGWTCAGCACCGGAGCAATCCTGCTACCTCCAACTGTACTTCACATCCCTGTCACTGTGATGGGGAGATAGAAAATCAAACAGGAGAAATGGTGCCAAGTGTGGACAAGTTCAATGTGACTTCCCCCATGGAACCCCAGCTGGGCCTGAGGGGTGAGGCTGCCCACCCTGCACTAGCTCGAGCATTCCGCTGCCCTATGGCTCATCGTTCCAGCTGGACGCTTCCTGCCACACCGTTCATACTAATATCCAGCAGCAACTGCTCTCATCACTCTTTGAAATTAAAGCTGCTTCTGAATTCAGGAGAACAGCAATGCAGCATGGTAATCCACCACGTAGTTTGTTCTCCACACTCACCTCTGAGCCCATCATGGGTCTGCTTCTGCTGGCAGTTCTCTTGACAAGCTCATGCATGGAATTAAATGGATTACAGGGAACATGAATAACTAGCCCAGGAACCTCCGAGGCCGAGGTGGCACTGAGTAGCAGCACTGCATCACTCATTCACTCCCCACTTGCAGGCAGAACCTGTGAAATTAATAGCAACAGCCCAACATAACACACTTCAGGGAAGTGAGACTCTTTACATGGGTGGCTGTCACCTGCTTTTCAACAAATTTCAAAGTGTTGCCTACAGCATTCTGTTGTATTAGATGAAACGCATCCTGACACCTTTCTCACTGTATTACGCTCGACCGCTCAAATATCAAGATGTTAACCTCCTTCTCTATTTAAAAAAAAAAAAAACAAAAAAACCAAAAAACCACTGCCCAATAACTGCCAGAGGTCAGATCTTAGTGTTTGGTAGCAGATCCTGCTGGTCCAGCCCTACAGATGCCAGAGGCTGCCAACTGCACCTTGTTGGAAACGCCTTTCTCAGATGCCCTGACCACCAGCAGAGTTACTCCTGGTGAGTTCAGGAGCTGTTTCCCAGTCACCTCTCTCAGCATCCTCCATCACCACAGCTCCACGCGAGCCTTGCTGCCATCAGCTCATGTGGTCCTCAGGGCCAGAAAGAGACATCTTCCCAATTTGCAGCTCAACACCCTGCAAATTAAATCCAAGTTCTCTGCCCCACTATAACGCACCCTCACCCTCTGCTGACCAGGGCTTGGCCAGTTCCAGTAGTCTCAGCAGAACCAGCACAAGGAATTTCACTGGGAAGGATCAGGCCAGCCACAGTTACAGGTAAGAACTGATAACCAGAACATAGTCTTGATTCTTCTCATGAATCCAAAATCTGAATTAGAAAGGTTAGAGAAGTGGTATTTATGTTCTGCAGAGCCAGAGAGCACAATCAAGTAGATTTCCAGCACTTCCGCCACACATTACTAAAGCACACCACAGGTAGACCTGTCAGAAAATCACCTTCCCCACTACATGTACCATATGTTTATGAAGACACAAGTTACACATATTTTATCCTAGCGTGGGATTTGACACGACACTGCCAAACAAAGCTCACTAAGTCTGTCACTCAAGAAACCACATTCTTGTCATATTTATCCCTAACCACTCCTGCAGATACTGCTTCCAGTGCAGCTTATCTTTCCTTTGGTATGCAAGATGCTGTTACTCTAAGTACCTGAAGATCAACAGGAATATACAAAGCTGTGAACTTGTTCTTCAGCCTGGACACATCAACATGCAGCTATCTCTAGAAAAAATGGATGGGCTTCTCTCTCCATGGCTCTGGACTTGAGTGTGTATCCATCCCTGTGAACCTCCACTTTGATTCTGTACCGATTTTCACAGCTGTGCAACAACACACCAGGCTTGGGATACTCTTCTTTCATGAAGATCATCTAGACCACATTTTCAGTTGGTGTAAGCCACCATAACAGCCCAGCATCACTGGAAAGATGCCCTATACCACTGAAGAACTTGGCCCTCTGTTCCCTTACACAACACCCTGTGCTTGCTGTCACACCCCAGCACAAACTGAACATGGATGCTTTGATGTAAATGAGGCTGTTTTACACACACTTTGACCTTCAGAGAGGGAAATCCTGTATTCTTCTGCTAAGTTCTCTGAGAAACCTTCGGGAAAGCTTAGGGCCACTCACGYAGAGGACAAGCAGAGCTTCCCGCATTTTGACCAATTTCTGCAGGGATTCTTCTGCCTTTAGTGGGATGTCAGCTATCTCAGAAGCACTGGTACAAACATATAACAGTGCCTGGAGGTTAGGCAAGCTCTACATCAGTCTGCAGCTGGTCTCTTCAGYGTCCTTCTCAGAAAATTACCTCTGTGCTATTCTTTCCAAATTTTTCCTCGATCATAATAAAACACCTATGGACTCSTCGAAGAGTGACGAGCAGACTCCAATGGCTCACTTGCTCTTTTAAGAACACATGCCAATCTACCTGCAATCCCTAAGAACTACCAAAATGAAAATAAACCAACTAAGAGAAGAGTCCAAATAACACCTTTCACATGATCATTTGGTTTTGCCTCTTCTCTTAACCTTTTTCACTGTTAACAGTGAAAAAATCCAAGAAGAAGAAAGGGTTCCTCAGTATAAAGGTGAGGAAAAACAAAAACTGAACCACAGAATGACATAGTATAAAACCACAAGTCAAATGTCAACACACTTGAATCACAGAAACACCCTGAGTTCTCTGTAAGTCACTGATTATATTTATCCATTGTTCAAAGCTCATCCTCCTTGTTTATCAGTCTCTTTTAATGTTCATTGCAGTACAGAAACCAAAGTTTTAGGGACTCAGTTCCTGTCCTATATTGTGCAGCCTCCTTGCCCCACACTGATGTAGCGGCCTCCTGGCTCCTGGGGATGTGTAAGCAAGAGCCCAAGATCCACCGGTGCAGCTAAGCCTGTACCCTCAGGCTTTTCCATGAGTTTTGTCTCTTGGACAAAAGCTTTTCCCTGGGAATTCCCAGTAGCAGGCACAGGACAAACATCCAAAGTTCGCTAACACCAGGCTGACTGCACAGAAATGCCCTTTGACAGAACAAACCCAGCTCTGGTGGCTGAACTAAATCTGGGGAAGTTTYTCTGCCATCGTTAATCGTGTCCCCAGCATCCCCACAGAGCAGATGACAGGTGCCCCAGACACTTTTGGGTCCTGCTGAACGGCATTTAATGCAGAAGACATCTGATCTGCCACTGAGAGCAGCACTAAGTGGCTTGATCAGAAATGACATCTGAGCCAAATGAGCTAATTAGTTTACAGGATTTTCCTTTTCTACCCCTACAACAGGAGTGGATTGGTGTTTTCCCCTCAGCTCTGACCTCACTGCAGGGTGCCATCCTATTGTTRGAACCATAGCTGGCACTTTTAAAAAAAATAGGACCTGCCTGCATTGGCAATTCCGTCAAAGMCTGCACACACGCTGCTGACACTGTCAGCTCTTTGTCAGGAGAAACACAACGTGCCAGATATGAAATACAGTCGGAACAATAACAGCTTCCACCTAGGTAGGGAACCAGCACTGGCAAACCCGGACAGGACAAGCCTGAAACTCTTCAAGGTTCATGAACAAAGACTGAGGGCTTCTTTGAGTTAATTTCTGCCTTCCCCATGGCAGTGGCTTGTGGCTCCAAAAGCGCCAGGGATGTCATAGTTGCCATTTTCAGTAAATCCATGTCTACTCTCACAGCCATCTCAAAAGCTTTAAGTGAAAACAAAGCACGCACTCTCCTCCCAAATCTTCAGGGCTCCCCTCCCCTGCTCAGACATGATYGCAGGAAGCGTGGCAGCCACACGTCCCCAGTCCATGGCTTCAACCAGCCCCTGGAATGCCAAGAACCACTAACTGTTTTTTCCTCAAATCTACAGGAAAACACCAATCTTGTGGAGCAGCAGTGACACCATTGGCTAAAGACAAGAAGTGCAGTGGCTACTAGTTCCAGACAGGACTGCAATATTTGCACTGGCAATGCCACAGCGACAGTCCCAGTGAAAGGCCAATGACCTGGGAAGGACAACTGGATGGCTGGATGACTGAATGGTGCACCTATCTCCAGATTCCAGGGAACAGCTCCAGACTGCCAACCAATGAAGCAACTCAGGCCAGAATTTGCCAGAACTGACATCACAGATGGAGCATTAACTATAACCCAAGCTTGGAGACTGGGCTGGTAAATAATTCCGTTGAACACATTAAAGCTACAGCAGGCTCAAAATTCACTTATGAGGGGTTTGTGCTACAGATGGACAGAAATACTCCTTAACCTGCTCTAGAAGGTCCTCAATTACCCCAGCAACAGCTCTTCCACACTCGCAAAGCCCAAGGTACAWCCCTGTGGCCTGCTAACTCTGTGCCTGCAGATGAGCCACCAAAGCCACAACCACCATAAGAACAGCTCTAAGCTCCATCACTGAGCTGCAGAGCTGCACACTCTCATAGTGACACTGTCCAGCTATCGGGACCATTCTGGAACATGTCCAACACCTGTTTCCAGTGGTCCCTKCAGCACATCAGCTGAGATGCTGGGAAGCATTCAGGCAGGCTGCACAGGCATTGTCAAGGACTGGTGCACAGTACTGCATTTGAGAGGCAGATCTTCATTACAGCAAACAGTTTTAACTAATTAGACTGATTTATGCAATTCAATATCCAATATTAAGCCATTTAATATGTGACTTACAGAAGTACAGGTTTTATCAGGTCTTATTGAGTTGTTAACCTGCATAGGACAGAAGACAGTCATGCACCAATTCCTGCCAAACAGGGGCAGCCTTGGGCCTTTGCCACATTAAAACTTTTAAAAGTTAAAGAACAAAACAGCACATGGAACCAGCTGAATCATGCAAGTAAAGATATTTGAGGATGTGCAAGAACATAAAACCAAGCTACCTTGCTCTGCAAACACCAACTACTGCTTATTCACAGCTCTGAGGGATCTTTTGAAAACAGGTAACTGATAGAATTTCTCTGAGTGTCTCTCTCTCTCTGTATTTTACCTGTAGCAGACAAGGTGAGCARCAGGACAGGCCTCTGCACTTGGGCTCTGAGCACATGGGGCTCAGCTCTGCCTGCACTAGCAACATGTGAGCTGACTCTGAGTGATTCTTTTCATAGCCAGCACCTCTGAAATGGCTGCCATGGTATTTGTATCCCACTCAAAAATAGTCCAGGAGCACTGATGAGAAGAGCAGCACTTGGGAAAAATATGCGTGTCTGGCAGAGAAACTAATTTACTACAGCATAGCAAAAGCAGGAAAACCCAAACCAAAATCCTACAGCTTTCACCTGGCTGGAGCAAGGGAACACACAGCTCCTTGGGTTTAGTAGCACAGTCATTGTCCACATAGGAAGGTTTCCTCCAGGCACCCGACTCACGGACRTGGCTCTCACTGCCTGATACTGCCTCTGGCAGCAGAGGCATCTCCTCTGGCCCCCCACTCCTCTGTGGAGCCCTGTTCCTCTACGGCTSTCCCCACACTGGGCAGCTCCAGTGAACAGGACGAGGTAGCCAAGCCTCCCTCACTGGCCTCTTCTGTCTCCCTCACTGATTCCATACGTAGAACTGAGCAGAGCACTCTGCACGTGACAGCATTTGTCACCTGCTTGCTGTAACTGTGCTCAACATGAGACACACACTCCTCTAGGAAAGGTAACTCTGAAGGAGGAGCCTTCCCATGAACAGACCACCTTTTTTTGTCTGCAGGAAGACAAACCTTTATATTGAAATCAGGGGTGGGAAGGAATCTCAGAGCTCCTCTCTGCAGGTTCTGCTTGGGGTGATTGGGGCAGACACAGGACAGTACCATAGAGAAGAGAGCCTTCTGTAGGAAGCTGCCCTCTGCCTGGCACTAACCTGGCTTTTACTCTCTTCCACTCTCACTTTCTGTAAGCATCCAGGCTCTCATGCCCTGMGTTTTTTCAGTTGTGCTATTTTCTGCAGAAGACTGAGCCAGCCCAGCAGACACATGGTGAARGCTCCACATCCACCCAGTCCAACAGTGCAAGAACAAGGGCTGGAAGGAGGCTCAAGACTGGATGCTTCCCAGTTAAACCACAGGTAAGGCTGAGGAGACTGTGCCTTAAAGTCTACTGTCCCCAGGAGGAAGTAGGGGAACCAGGCACACAAGAAGACAGAAGGGATCCCAATGTTCCCTTAATCTATAAATATTTAAGCAGTCCCTCCTCCCCCTCTCCTCAACAACATATGCCAGCGTCTCCTTCAGCTCATAAAAGCCAATTCCCTCCTGCTGTTCCCGAGCACCAGGAATCTCCGAGTGGTGATTAGTGGATTACGTGCATCCCAGGGCTTGCCTCCAATCACTTTCCCTGGCAAATTGCTCAGCTTCGATGCAGCAGCACAGAGCAGAGTGGGCTCTGTTGCTGAGGCCTGGTCCTTATTATGGCCAAGAGACGGCACAAGTTTGTTTACATGGCTGGAACATCATCCTCCCAGGCAGCTCATCAGCCTTTCCCCAGGGTTTCTGCTCTTTGAATGCTTCGGAGTAATCACCACCAGCTACCTACACCGGGAACAGCAACTCAGCAATTCACCAAGTCAACTGACAACAGCTTGAGGTAATATTAGCCCCCTTACAGGAAGGCAAGTGCTCTCCACACAAGGATGCTGGAGCTTAGCACCACTCAATAAATCAGAGCAGCATCCTGGAAAGCTTGCCATTAGTTCTGAGCCATTAATTTTTGCTGGGTCTTTGACACGACTGTTTGAGAGCACTATAACCTGCTCTCTCAAAGTTAAATTATAAAGAGCAACTTCCCTGAAGGTGCTAGTCTACTAACCCATTTAAGTCCTTGGCTAAACACCTCCAATAAATCACTGGGGAGCTGCAAGGCAGAAGGTTTCCTACTGTGCAATATGTGAGAGTGAGCCATTCCCTCTCTAAACAAACCCCAGCTGGGGCACCTTTGGCCCCAAGCAATACCTTTACAAGATACTCAGCATTGTGCCGCACCACCCAGGTTAAACCASACATTTCACCGCATGGAGTTCCACTTAATGACATCTCCCTCTGCAGTCCTTTCCACTGATTTTTTTCCAATGACTAAATGCCAGAGAGATTTTATAARTAGCAGAAAGCAAGCAAGCCCAAAAATTTCTGGTCCTGTTCCCACTGCACCCCTGGAGACACATCTGTGTTCTTCAAGAGGCCCTGTATGCACCTACTTCCTAACAGTTTCCAACACTAAATAAAGAYGTAAACAAATAAAAACGTAGTTGTTTTGCAACCAACTTATGGCATACTGGACTCCAACCTCAAAAGCCTTCAGCTGAAGGTSCAAGGTGGGAAGGCCCAGCTGGGACATGCCCAGTCACCTGTCACTGTGGAAGGTGGCCTTGGGAGCACTTGCATCACACGTGCTTTCTGTGAGCAGGTCCGAACCCCTGCCCACAGCACAGCCCTGTGTGCTTCTGGATGAGGCTGCAACATGAAATCCTAGTTAAAGGTACAGAAGGGAAAAGGCCTTCCAAACAATTAATAATCAACCCAGTGTTAGGTTCAAAATGCATTTTAATTGGACTGTAATGAGGCAACAATGTAACTCTGATTCCATTCCCACTGAAAAACCTGCTCCAGGTGAATGAAACCCACATGTTCATAGAGATGGGGAGCAATCAACATCCTTCCATATGGCACCGTAAATTATAGAGAGCAAGTAATGAAGCAGTGCCATAAAGTAAATACTTGACAAAACCTAGTTCCTTACATCTCTCCATGGGATGGATTCCCACTGTTGTGACCATGGAAGTATCCTTTCCCAGGTTCACCTACACTCACAGCCATCACCAAGGAGAAAACAGTGACTGTATCTTTTGATTTTTTTTCTTTTTGCAATGGTCTCTCCCTTCTGCTAACCAGACTCTGTTTAAAGCCACTAACCTGAGCAAAGAGAAAGCATTATCTCCATTAATACTCCATCAATCTACACTCATGCACTATACAGAGTGAAACTAATTTCTTGAACAATGAAAAGTGCAGCCATCACCTTACTGGGTCAATGTATTTACATCCATGCCTCTGACTTTTCCAACAGAAAATGCATCTCATTCATCCCCTTCTCTGTCTCATCTTGTATCTCCTGTGGCCCCAATGCTCGATCAGCATGTTTACAGCTATAGTCAGCTTCCCATCTGTAAATAAGATCTCTGATTTCATTAGCCAATTAATAAAGTAAAGAAGCAGGGCCTCTTTGTACTCACCAGACTCTCATTACTACTCAGTGCTGCCTGTGCTAAGCAGTCACAGTGCTGATGTGGTGAAATAAAGCATTGTACATGGAACAGGTATGATCCAACAGAGAGTAGCGCTGCTCCTACTCCAAGAGCATTTATYAGAGGCCAGCAGTAAAGATCACTACTTCCAAAGGATCATGCATGCAATGATCCTACCTTGGATACAGGGAGRCACTAACTCAGCCTAAGTCACTGTCTGAAATACCAGAGGTTCCCTGGGATGGGATAYAAGTGATAACAGAATATTCAAACGTGACAACAGCTCCTGGCTGTCTCCTGGCTCCAGCTGCCTTTACTCTCACACCTTCATAGAGCCTTGATGCAATATGATGGTTCATTTTAGACAAGAGAGTAAAGAAAAAACACTCAGCACAAAAACTGCACAGAMAACCTGCTCAGCACTGCAGAGAGCGCAGAAGAGAGTGGGCAAAGGCTGAGCCTAGAACAGAAAGGGCTTGATAACTCAGAAAGCTCCTTTACTTTAAGACAAGAATATATGTGAGACTGTTTTTATTACTATTATTATTTKCAGGCTTAACTAAATTGTCATTTAAATAACATATTGAAAGGTAAACCGCCACCTGCTCCTGCCAGATGTTCTGAAATCTTCAGCACCACTTCAAGCACACAGCAGTACTGAAGGAAGCACAGAACTGAACCTCAAAGGCATTTATCTCCCCCATCTCCTACTGGGGTTTAAGGAGATTTCTATTATGCAGACTCATCATCAAAATAATAGGGACTGTGCTCCAATTAGTTATGTAAATGAGAACACACAATAGCATACTGCTCTTACTCCAAGGATCCAAATGTATATGAACACACTGGGATACGGATGGTGATACTTCCTTGTAATTCCATTTCCATTCCATAGCGGAGGCATCCTGAAAGGATTATGTTTGGACTCTGGCAATGTTTTGGGAAAGGAATGGAAACCTTCCTGTCCTTTAAAACACTGTTTTGAGCCTCACCAAAGGGCAAAACACCTCTGGCAGTGGCACATTGCAAATTGTGCATGAACATATGATCATATGTACAAAAGCTTGCCAAAGTGTAAAATCCTGCAAAACCTTTTCTACAAACACCATTGGCTTCTGGAAGCACTTCAAGGGCCAGACAACCTGACCCCTGCAGCCAGCAGCTAATGGTCATTAGGGGAGCCCCAAAGTCCCTACTATACATTTTTTTTAAATTCTGAAAGATMCCATTAGCTGGGAGGAGCTGACTCTCTGCCTGCTGCAGACAGGTGGGACCCCTGTGCAGGCAGAGGGACGGCTGCACATCAGAAAGGAACAGACAGGTAAGGCAAGGCGACAAGCAAAGCAGGGAAGAGAAGTCTAGAATCTATCACGTAGCRCACGTGCTCATGGCCATACAGGCACAACCTTCTCCAGTCCCTGTGCCTGTGCTAAAATGCCCCTATGGCCTGACAGGGGACTATCCCCTCTGTCCCTGGGAACTGATAGCTCCTCCTGGAGCCCCCGCAGTGCTGTCAGCCTCGGTGGGTCCCCTCAGCGCTGTGATGAAAGGCAAAAAGCTCCGGGCACTGTKGAGTTCTGGTCCCTCCCTCCTCCTGTGCCCTCAGGCTGCCTGTGGAGCCCATCTGCCTCAGCGTCCACAGCTGGAGAGGTCTGTCAGGTACAAAATGAAGGAGCTACTAAACTAGAAAAGCCTGTCAGAACACGCAAACGCTGTCAATAGGTATGGCTTTTTCCCCTCAAGTGACATTTTACTTGTAAAATGAACTGTCAGTGGCCAAGCATTCTGCCAAGTCCCTAATTTCATTCTACTCCAGGCAACTCACCTWGCCAACAAGAAAAGGTTTCTGTTTAGGGGTTTCAGAGAGGCAGAATGGCCTCTCAAGCAGGGTCACAACATGGATTACTGAGTAATAAAACATGGATATTCAAGTCTACTTTTCAGGTCTTGCTTCCTCAMTGAAAACATAAATTGGTTATTTTTTCTGCCAAGATCTCAAGCCACGAAAATCTGAGCCTCCCTTTTACTAAGAAACTTGTACCTGCAAGCAGAAAATTGTTCCAGCTTCCACACACGGTCTCTTACCGCACAGTCCTTTTATTGCAGGCTTAGATCTCTTTACCGAAAGCTTTTTATTATCCAAGTCCCAGAGCCCCTGGCTGCTATTCCAACCTCTCCTCCTTCATTTCAACAGTGACCATGCCACTTTCCCAGAAGAAAGCTAATCCAACTTTGCCATCTTTTTCACAGTTTTCTTCATATTCTCTTAAGTTCCACTTGACTGCCAGAAYAGGCAGCCCCAGGACCAAGCACAGCCTTGGAAATGGCAGTCACAAGCCCTTGGGGGAATGGAAGCACTTCAGTTCTCTTGCTGTCACCTCCTAAGTGCTATTCTAGAGCTCCAACAGCACCTTTAGYAATGCCTTTCTTACCAGGGAACATCCCAGACACCTCTGTGCTCCCGCTGAGAGCCACAGTGTGTTTTCTTCAAGGCCAGCAACAGAAAACTGCGAGGTGTAACAATGCAGGACTAAAGCTACTCCTGCAGGGTATCAGTACAATCACACATGCTCAACACTGAGAACCTGGCTACAGCTGCATTTCAAGATTTAGCAGCTAGCAAATATTTAATCTTGTGATATGTGATAACTTTGTATCATTTCAGTTTCTCCATCAAAATCTCTATTGGTACCAAGAGAAGTCTATTGGCCAGATTCATAATCTCATCAAAAAAGATATCAAGTTCATTTGACAAGATCTCTTTTCCATACGGCCAGGTTGATTGACACTAATTATATTCAATGCTTGTTTCTGCCCCAGCCTGCCGTGTGTGGGTGTTGCTTGCCTTTCCAGGCTTCAATCTTAATCTTTGTAAATGAGCACACCCTTCTGTCCCACTTCACTGGGGTTGTGAGGACCGATCCATTGGTACTTACAGTCCTGGGACCCCTGGGAAAGGCAGGCAGCACCAGYGAGGGAACAGGCTGTAACCAGCACTGCCAGCTAAAACAAAGCCCCATCCCTACATGCACAACAAACCCAATGATCCAAAACCAGCTTCCCAAGGAATGAAGTGGACATGGGAGTGGGCTCACACCCACTGCAAATAGACCTGACTCATGACTTGTTTTGTTTTCCAGGCTTTTCATTCCCTTCCTTCCATCAGATTTCTAGCTCCTCCTTTTCAACCATCTTGTGTGTTTGCCTGGCAGTCAGGAGACAGGGATGGMTCCAGGAAGAGCAGATGAAAGGGCAGAGGCAGGAGAGGAGCTGACACACCGTCCCTGCTCCTGGCAGAGACACGCATGTCTGCTCACACCGGCAGCAACAAACAGGGGGGCTCAGGCTGCCACAGCAGCCAGGACTGAGCTCAGCAAGGGGGTGTGAGSAAGCCTATCTTCCACACAATACCTGTTCTAAGGAAGCACCCAATGCAGCTTGCCATGATAACTAAATTTATTATTAACTGTGTATTTCATGATGTTAGTGACAATATGTTAATGTGATTTTTCACGTCCTCCTGCAGTGAACAGATGGCTCCTTTTACTTTACTTTCCACATCAAGTGTGATTATTTCTTGGTGCCAAAAGCCACCTGCCGCTCCCTGGTCTCCAGTCTAATTTTTTATGTTGGTAAAACACAGCAGGACTTGTTATCAGTTGGATGGCATCTTAATAAAAGGAGACATGCCAACATATTGACATCATGTTCAAGGGGAAATTTTAGCCCCATCCTGGCCCCTCCCCCAGTTCATAAAAAAATAATAAAATTAAACTAAGGGGGGAAAAAAGCCAATAAGCCCCCCTCCCCAGACTCCACCAGTTTCAAGATGCTCAGTCACCATTTTTGGGCCCCGAGCCAAGGAGCAGCATTGGCCTCCTTTTGTTCCCACRCCGAGCACCTCAGTCAGGGCTCTGATCTCTCGTCCTGTATAATGATAATTAGCCATAACATATTCAGAAGTCAAATGTAAGCAGGAATACATTAACATTGAGATCAGTACTGCGGTGATTTTCATTGGGAAAATGACAAAGAAGGACACAAAAATTAAAATACGGGATGCAGAGAGTCTCAGTATCACTTTCAGAGGATGAAGGGTGAACTCATTGGTTTGTCAGTCACGAGCCCACACTCCTCAGCCAGCTGTGGGCTACACGAAACAAACAGCTTGGGCTGATGAGCTCTCGCAGCCCTTCYCCAGTGCTCTGCACATGCAGCAGTGTGACACACACCGGGGAGGCTCCAACCCACACAGGATACACAGTCAGCCCATGTTCACACACCTCTTTCAATGGCATGCTTCTSCCATACCTATCGTCCTTTGACTGCTTTAGGCACGGCAAAGTCCTGGATCCTGGCCAGWCTGGAACAATCATTCCAACAGCTGCCAAAGTGTAAAACAATTCTTTCTGAGAACACCACTCCAAGGCACCCAACATCTCATGCAAGAACAAGCAACAGCAGCTTGGGGCAGCCMAGGGACACAGCTGGAGGGACAGCTTGCATAACAGACATCACTTCTTCCTTCAATACGTTCCCATGTCATTCAGAAGCAAAAATGGAGGGAAATTCTTTAAGTACGCCCGTATATCCAGCCTAAACAAAACATTCAGAGGTGCACCAAGAAGTTGTTACAGGTCTGGAGCAGTTCARACAAGGGGTGTTGACAAAATCACATGAGAATAGTGTTAAAACACCCTGCATGGAAGGCTGCACTGGCGCTGGCCAACAGGTGACCGCTCTGCTCAGCACATGCAGCGGTAAGTGCAGAACACAGCTTTAGCTGCTCTACCCATAGCCCGGCATCCTTGACTCGGTACTTCTCAAACCTAGAAAACAGCTTCTTTCTCTGAGCCACTGATCTCCAAACCCAGGCAAAGTGTACTTTGTACCAGACTCGCTGTTCCATCAACCTKTACGTCACTACTGATAAATCCCACTACGCCAGCAGCAACATGCAACTTGTGCCATCAGCACGATAGCTGAAACAATTCCACTGGGACAGTACTGATCAAAGCTGGGTGAAAACTGGGGGAAGAAATTCTTCAGTGGAATAAGACAGAGAGAAAAACATTGCACTGTGCCAAAAATGCAGCCAAGAAACTCAGGGCAAGGYGGGCTTCAACTGTATGGGGAAACACAACCCCTTTTGTACAGAGGTCTGTATGTCAYTACCTATTCATTCAATTAACCACCTAATGGCCAGGAAGTTAGGTCTGAAGCCCCTGCTTGGCCCCAGCTCTCAATGCAAGGCCCTTCAGGAGTGCTGAAAACCATCCATGGGCTTGCATTGCTCACTACCTGATCTGTGTGAGCTCCAGTCCTTCACAGCCCTGGGAACTCCCATCAGGGAGGTGCATCATTGCTAATCGWGCAGCTTGATCTCTTTACTGGGTTCACAGCAGGATACTCAGTCACTCAGAGCACCTCCGTGCCACGTCTGCTTACTGGTTCAAACAACTGAGGCAGACTATCACCCTGTGCTTTACCCTGGCACCCAACAGCCAACGTGCAGCACTCTGTGCAGCTGGGGCTGATGGAAGGATTAAGCTTGTCATTAGCAATCATTCTGGTGTCTGCAAATGCAGCCTCTCTCCTGATAATGTGCAGTATCATTTAAAACGAATTAATTTCTCATTTCTTGCGGCTGGTCATAATTCTCAGCATGGGACACATCACAAATGACTTTAAGGATGGACATACAATAATCATTAGCAAATCAGAAAAAAAGGCAACTAAAAAACAACCCATGACCATTACAGCCGTATTTTTTGACTCTACTTTCCAGTCTTTTTTGAAGCATATTTTCATAATATCATTCAAGTGATAGCAGCAAATTAGAGCCCTCTGACCCTCCTTTAGACAGCTACATTGCCTCTGTATATTCTCTTACCAAACTGGTTAATTAATAATTTCTCTGCATTGTCACTAAGCAGAACTACTAACATGCCCATTCTGAGACAAGAAGTCATCATCTGCTGCCCAGTGTGCTGCCTACACACACCCAAAGCAGGGCAGGACCTCCCTTCTCCTAGGACACTTTCCCACAGYACTCCTCCCATGTTTAAGAGCTGGAGCAAGCAGGGTCACAAGGGGCAGGGTGGGAAGGAGAGGAGCACTCACAGAAACACAGGCTGGGGATGTGAGCACAGCCACAGTCACAGCTCCTCAGTGCAGTTCAAGGACAAGGTCACTTGTGCACATCCCACTAGAGACGGCCGCAGGAGCCCAGCTCTCTCACCTGCAGGCACCAGGAATGCTGCAGCTGCTCCAGCCTCTCTTGTCTCTCAAGAAGGAAAAGTTACAGTGAAATCAACCAAACAAACCAGCTCCTGTAAGGATCAGACTGCTTTGAATCCTSCAGCTCTCTGTTTGAGCACGGCTGCGATGCTCYTGTTATCATTTTGATATTAACGCCCATAATCCCCTGAGAGTAAGCAACTGCTTGTCTGAGTAAACCCATGCAYAAGACTAAACATTAAACTATCACCCATCTAAATGCAACATTATGCAGCCACTATATGTGTTAGATATTGAAAATTTGTTGCTGCTGCTTTTTGCTTTCTTTTTTAATCATGCAGCCGAACAAGATCCCCATGAGTAATCTCTCTGCTGAGGCCTGAAGCAAATACACCCTCAGCTCAGTCGGTCACCCCCTTGAACCTATTGCTGAAATTAGAGCCATGCAATTTGTTCCAACTGTTTTAATCAAAACGAAATTAATAAACTTAACCTGAGGAACACTTAAACATTCACTTCAGTTTGCAGTAAGACCTTTACCAGGTGAATTACAGAAGACCTAGAGGAATTGACGTCTTATTTAGCATGCATTACAGTCCTTACTGTCTCAGCAACTCCATAGGCTACTTCTTGCTAGTTATACACACCTATCCAGGACACAAACAACRGAGAAACTTCTGACAAATTGCAAGCCACCAGGGCTGCCACAGTCTCTGAAAGTAACTCTACCTTAAGTACGAACTTCACATCACGAGGAAGCTAAGTCTGAGTGCAGCTAATTATGYGATCCATTATCCCTCTGGAGGTGATTGTTATCTTTCCATCATCATCAGAYGCTGCCTTCAGCTGAAATTTACCCTCTCCATCATTACCACAAGCCCCAGAAATACTGTTCCTGTGGCAGTAGCTAGGAATCCCCGCAGAGCTGTGGTGCTCAACACATGGCCCAAGGGACACAAGCTCCAAACACAGGGGATACTTTAAGGTGGCCATTAAAATATTCTTAGCCATCAGCAGATTCCATGAGACAGGATTCATACTCTGTTAACAGTCAACTGTTAACAGTTACTACAGGACTGCTGTATAGGTATGCTATATAATCTGTAGAGTGTGTGTGCAGGCATACACCTCCCACTCAGGCAATATTTATTATTTATTTGTAATTTGTCATCATAATTTTTTCTTTCTTCTGAAAACCTTATGGAACCAATTATGTCATCTGAACACTGAACAGAAGCGCAGCCCCTGATTTATCAGCCTGCTGTGATTGGTACATCTCACAATAAGCCAAACTCCAATCCTCACAGCCAATATTCACGCAGACCAATGCAGCATTTTTCTGGCCAAATACCTACATTTTTTTTAAAAAATACCAGTTCAAGATGAATCAATTGCAGACAATATCTGGAATCTTTGTCTGTGCCAGACTCTGAGGAATTATTTTAGATAAAATACTCTCTTTTTCTCCATACCTGCTGTCCTTCCGCTAAGCTCTTTAGGGCAGCAAGAGTTTTCATTGTGCACTTAAACACAGTAAGGCCTTGATCTGAACTGGATTTCGGACTACTACCATAATTGAGCAAAAAAAAACCAAAAAACCCAACAGAGAAGTTAGGTGCAGGAAATGTGAAGTCTCCAGAAGTGTTGTGTACAATGACAAGATGCATCTGTATAGGTCCCCACGTCCCACCACATGACACTGGCTGAGCACACAGCCCCGGCTCTCAGCCCCGGTGAGCGTAGGCTGGAAACTCAACAATCCCTCAGTGCTCCCCTTACCTGGAGAAATTCCAGTAAACCAGACATAAGCCCAACCCTGGGGCCAAGTCAGGGCTCTGCCCACAGTGAGATGGAGAGGTACRCCAGAGGCACACTTTCACAGAAGAGCCTTTCAAGGAGGAAATGACTGCAGAGACAGTGGTGCAAGACTCCAAGCCACAGGAAGTAACTCACTGTTTGAGCAGGGATTTGACCTGCCTGCAGACTTGTCCAGAGCTCAGGATGAAGCGTGTGGCAGGAATACCTGGAAACCCCCTGAAGTATCAGCAGCCACTGCCAGGGAAAGTTAGGACACATGAAACTACTCAGTGCCCAACACAGCACCAAAAGCCAAAATACTGCCTATGATTACTATTCCATTTATCTTATTTAGGCAGGACACAACAATCATAAACCCAACAGAAACCCAAAACAAAGAGAGGATGCTCTGATAGCTCCTTTACACACAAAGCAAATACCTTGGGCAAAGCCTGAGGTAGCTCCATTCCAACACACCCCAGCAGTGCTTCATTTCAAACAGCATCCCAGGGCTCCACATTCCCAAACACCTCCACAGGGTCAGAACCCTGGCTGAAAACATTCGTAAGGAACACCAGTTGTCCTATTACAGCTGGACTGGTCCTGGCAGTGCAGCACCAACAACACCATCACACTAGGATTCCAGCTGGAAAAGGCACAGGATATAAACTTGCCCCAAACAAAAGATTATATTTTCAGAGGAAACCGGAGGCAGGGAAAGTGGATGAAATATAAAACATGTCTTATTTTCCAGAGTAAACTGGAAAACCCCAACCCTGAGCATTCAGTGGAAGGAAAAGGCTTTTCATAATACTGCTTCATTGAGGAAACATTTTTTGCATAGAAATGCCTAGATAAGAGAYTGTCTATTAGACTTCCTTCTAGACTATCCTTTACCACAGTGTAATTCTATTATCCAACAAGCTTGTGAGGCAGAAAACTCCTCTGGAGCCAGGGACCTATTTTTGAGCTTTCAGAGTTTCGGTGAGTAGTGCCTATGTTTATCAAGAGTGAAACACAGCATCTGAGGCAGCCAGGTCTGACTCACATCCCATCTCATCCACATCCCAGCTCCCAGTAGCAAAGCTCAAGCACCTACTGGAGGTGCTTGCACTGGGCCCCTTCCCCCTTTMACACATCTGTGCCCAAACAGAGCTTCTTCACACTCTGCTCCGTGCTGCAGGTATGATTCATTTACGGAAGCCAGACCACAAATATGAACATTAAGAACAGGCTGAACATTAAGATTCAGCCACCTTGATTTCTTAAATGGTGTCAAGTCTACTGCRCACAGCCACTTCTTTCTTAGAATGTTTTCATAATTTGGCATTTGAGTACACTGTTTTCTCAGATCACATTGTTTACTTCAGCAACCTCTTTGCCTTTTGGAAAGCCAGAAGAAGCCACAGGTAGAAATAAACTTTCAAATTCCACCTGCAGCTTCTTTCAGGCTTCCAGACAGTTCCTGCACTTACCCCCCTGCTGTCCCTTTGCCAACAACTCGGAGCACACAGGTAGGCTCTGTAACTTTCTTTGTGCTACAGTCACTCAGCAAGACAACTGGGAAGATTTCCTAGTATGAAGAATTAACTTGTTTTTTCCTTCCCTGACAAATGGAAAGATGTAGATTACATTATTTTTCTAAGCCTAGTGACAACATGGCTTCAGTGTCAACAGAAAAAACACTCTGGACTCCTCCCTGGCGCAGAGCGTAAGGCAGGTAAGCCAGAGGTCACGTCACCACAAGCTTTTTCATTTCCATTTYAAAATAATTTGGTTTGTTTCTTCTTTATCAATTGTTTCCAATTCAGTTTTCTTACTGCCTGGACAACTTTGAGCTAGCCCACAGCAATTAGGCCTTACATCTAAATTCTGCTTGGAGGGAAGATTCCCCATTAACAGCTTATCAGTGCTCCAGCAAAAATACATTAACCAGCTCTGGGCTCTCTATAGACAGCAAAGAGGCCATGCTTTTGTGGCTTCACTCAGGCAAAAAGGGCTTTGCAATTCTGGGCTATTTTCAACTTCCAACTTACTTACTTGATCCAAGCAGTCCCAGAACACCTGGAAGTCACTGCAAGGGCCTTTCAGTCTGGTTGCTGCTCTCATCACTTCCCTTCTAAGAATACTCACGGAGTTGGACCAGAGGTCAGGGGACAAACCCCAGCTGGCTCTGCACTGGGCCTGGACTGACTGCAGCCACCAACAGGGCTGATGACAAATGAGAAGCCAGGCTTCCAGCTGAATTTCAGTTTAGTTATTTTTGTTTTAATGTATGTGTGAATCAATTAATCCTGTCATAGAAGGGCATAGTAAACTGTGTGCCAGAGTTAATGAGTCAGACATTATCACATCATTACACCAGCTGGCATAATGTAGCATGTGTTGTTTGTCATAATATACACTGCCACGCTTAACAACCATTAATTGTTTACACGAGCAGTCATATTTTTCTTAAAGAACCTTCAGTGACTGGGTAATATTTTGAAAGCATCTTAAGTGAGTAACTCTTACAAGGGAAAGATAATAAAAAATCGCCCCGTCTCTTATGGAGCTAAACATACCAGATTTACACATATTAAGTTACATCTCTCTCATCTAAAAAACTTAAAAACAACTGCAAGCTAATTSAAGACAGATTCCAGAACTCCATGCCCACTGGGCAACACTGCCATAAATATCAGCACAGGTGATGCCCAAGTCCCCTCTGTTCTTCCTTTGCTCAGGCAGAGGACTGAGCACCAAGTCTGAGCCTGTTCTCCTCTGCTCTGGAAGGTACCAGAAGGAAGAGGTTGGCAGCCAAAGCTTCCCCAGCACAACACTGATACAATACCAGAACCCAAGCTGCACTTTGGAACGAGCTGCTATGAACCTGCAYTGCCTGAGAGATGCTTGTGGCTTCCTGTCAATCCTTGCATCCATCACCTGTGTTTGTCAGGTGAAAACACAACAATCAGTACTACTTTATCATAATCATTTGGCTGCGAGTATTTTCTTGGCTGACTAAAGACAACATTTGGACACTCTCAGCAACAAATCCAGGTTTACCAGCTTTCTGTGAATTGGATTCAGTCTGCTTCTGGCCAGATTTGTTGGCCATATGGCTTCCCAAAGCCAAAGGCTAATAACATGTTTTAGGCTGAACTGCCTTACAGCAGCCAGGAACAGTGAATTTGACCCGCAGGTTCCCCGTATGTCCACTCACACACACACACACACACACAAACACACAAACTTTTGTTACACTGCAGCTCTGCTTTTAAACAAACACCCCTGTGACACTAGCAAGACAGTGAGAAAACAACAGCAGTAAGCTGCTGCTTTGGAAAATAACACCAGCTATAGGGAAGCCTGAAAAACTAAAGGCAAGGCCCTTTTACAAAAAAAAATATGGAAATATGGAGTATTAATACCTCAAAAACCTTAATGTACTGTTAGTTTGATTTAAGACACTCATGATTCTGAGAAGTGCTAAAAACAACAGATGCTGCTCTTTTGATGGGAAGCATACAATCCTGTTCACTCACCTTATGGAATTCATTGTCACCATCTTCTGCTTTGCCACAGGAAAGGAAGATGAGGACCACAGATGTGCATAATAAGACATGGTGCAGCAGCAATGTCTCTCTGGTATTTAAACCCTGTGTGCCATCCAGCTCATGCCCATGGATGCAGAGAAAGGGCTGTGCATACTTTCCCGTCTCAATTCCCACCTCCACGAACCCCAATTCCACAAACCACTGAGGCTCATGGTCATCTTCCAACCTCTCAGTATTGCACTCAAGTCATGCACTCGTCCAGCACACCCAGAGTTACTTCCTGCTYATACCTTTAGAGCCTGGAGCCAACCCACAGAGTTCATGATTTATTCCTCTCCACCACTTTTATGAGTCTTCCATCTTAGCATTAAGTCTAATTAGCTTTTAAGTAGCTAATTTCTTTTTGACAAGCAGAAAATCAGTAGCCTGAGACACAGACATAAACACGGACTGGCCTGTGTGTAAGCAAAACCAGTTATTTCTAGGTTGGCATCAGTGTTTAACACCATGTTGTATGAATCCTCACCTCCTAGGCCATACTCTGACAATTTGGTCTCCTGTACAGACATCCTCTTCCTCAACATGGCTGCAGCATTTCCTCAGCCTCACGAGGCTTTTCACAATGGACCCGCTTTGCAGCAGTCACAAAGTTGCTCAGAAATAAGCAAGAGGCCTAAAGGATATCGACCTGCACAGCCTTACAACATGTGGGGGGAAAAAAGCCCCAAGCAAATATCACACCTGATATGCCATAAGTTTGAGGATATATCAAATCAGATAAAATGAAAAAAGATTCTTTTTTTCCTAATCAAACAGAAGCCTAGGGAAAGTCATATCAGATCAGTATCCCTCTCCCAGTCCATCTCAAAGAAATGATTTTATCYCTTAGTTGGACTTAGGGTAATTGTATAAAGGCTTCCAATCTCTGAAATCTGTAATGAAATTTGTAATCCTGACCTGCTGGATATGAGCTATACAATTACTTGGAGTATATTTAGGGCAAATAATTCATTCCCTCAAAGCTCCAACCATTCATGGCTGCGTATGCATGGCCCTGACCAAGGGTCTGCATTATAATTACTTGTGCAACAAGGTAAAGGCCACATCTGACTCCTCCTAAGCCCTTTAGGAGAGCTCATCCTCTCTTTTGACAGCGTTTGAGACATATTAAGTCTTAGCTGAATCAATATCTATTGTGTAGGAGCAGAAAACAGTGAGATTAAAAAACCTCATCCAAGCAACTCCAGTCACTACAAACCAATACAGGATAACCCATAACCACGTCGAGCAGGCAGCAAAACCCACTAAAATGGTCCATTTCTGCAAGCTAAAACCAGCAGAGAAAAGATTCATTGGATATGGTGAGGAAAACTGTGAGAATCAGAGCTGCACATAACCCTTGAATTGTGAAGCTCAYTCAAAAGGTCAGTGAGGCAGAGATACCCCCGCAACCTGCACAGTCAGCAGAGTGGACCTGTATGTGTTTGCTTCACTTGAATCTGTGCTGAAGTTGCACTAAAATGGAAAAAKGTTTTATCTCAACCATAAGGTTACCCATATTTAGAAGTTTCTCATTCAGAAGTTGCTCGCTAAACTATGGGATACAAAAGCCAGCCTAACTCAAAGCATTTTTTCACAGGACAGATAGTTTGAGACTCTAATGTCTATTGGTTTATGCTTGACAAAAGGACCTAGAATATCAGATTGTCTTAATCACACACACTATTAAACCAAGCAAACATAAATGGCTGCAATGTAGCACAGGTTTGGGATCCACCAAGTGACTCATGTCAGAAAGCTCATGGCTGTTTTCTACAATTGCTTCCTCACCCCCTTCTTCAGACCGCGACACAGTGACCGAAACACTCGGAGCCCCAAAGCTTTTCAAGTCTCAGTCATGCTTAGTGATGAGGTTTTAAGTCCTCCTTCACTGGGGTTAAACTAACCAGTTCTTTTTCTGGATCAGGTCCAGCATGCTCTGCCTGTTGCAAGACCAAGCTCTCCTATCAAGATTCAAATGTCTTGTTTTGCAGAGAGGGAAAGTTCTCCAGACAGTAATTCTTCATTAGCAGTTCAGCAYAGGGAAGGAGGACCGAGGCTGCCCAAGTGTCTCAGAGCTTCATGAAGCTGCTGTGCTGGGAAGCCAGTAACAGACTGAAAGAAAGGGTTAAAGCAGCTGTCCGCACRGCTCTCCATGCTCTCCCGAGGGTGGCAAAGCGCATTGTTTGGCGTAATCATGACACAGATCTGCATGTGTATGTCTTCAATAATTCATGTTGCAGCTTGTCTCGCTGTGGGGACAGATGTCAGTGAAATCAGTGACAGCCGATCACGCTGATCCCTCACATAATCACGGGAGAGCTGATCCCGTGGCAACACTGAGCCTTGGAACCCGCCCATGGTGCTGATGTGGGGGTGACAAGAGCAGGCAGACACAGCCACATGCAACACCTGTGTCTGAAAACACATCAGTGCAGCAGCACCGCACACCTCACAGGGATGGCACACTGRGGAGAGGCCAGAACAGCCACCAGGGGCTGCAGGTGCCACCGAGGGGCCGTGTCACACACACCCCCCATGCCAAAGAGGAATCACTGACAGCTTGTGTCAGCCCGTTCACACGTGCTTCCGAACATGCCAATTGTTTGCTGGTTTTTCCTGCTTATCAAATGCTTTGATTCCAAACCAATTCACCACCTCTATTCAAGTCTGTCCCATTTGGTGCTGTATTGATCTGCTACAATGTCCCAGCCACTGACAGGAGAGAGCAAAGTGCAGTTGTACCAACTGCAGAGATCAGATATAATCCCTCTGGGAGAGAAAGTGAATCAGTGCAAATTAGAATGATTGGATCCCTGCATCTTGTTTGAAAAATCTATTGTTAGACAAAAAGAGCACATTCTTCTCAGCATTAAATCCTTCCTGTTTATTTTTATTCCAAAGCCTCATCCAAATGGTTCTATGTCCTCTGTACATTTAAGAGAACCACACAATTAATTGAGAATGGAGGTTTTTTTGGTCTTGTTTTGTAAATATACAAAAATATAGCTCAGCTAAGTCAGCTTTCTACGTCCATTTCTCTTTGATGGATGGATATCTGTACCTGTGTTTGAAGCAGCAGTTAAGCAAATCTATAGCTAACCTAAGTGGGCATGTTACAACTTCCATCATTGGCAGAACTCAAGATGAGCTGATTTATACCAGAAAAACGGGAATTTAAGGGAGGGATAACTTTTTCACTTTTATGGAAGCAACTTAAAAGCCCAAGTGAAACCTGTCGCAGTCACACATGAGAACATGACATCTCAATACACGTGTGTGTGTACATACGCGATCTTTGTCAAGTGACACAGACACAGTGCCAGGACCACAAASTGGACTCTAGGGCCAAGTATTCTCAATTCACAGAGCAGCCTGTTCTGCAGGTTTGTCTCTCAATCATCTTTTTCCCCCTTGACATTAGAGGGTGCAGCATATTTCCTTAGCGATGACAGCGCCAGCAGAAACCTCATCTAAGATCAGTGCATTTAAAAAAGGACATTAATTCCTCATTATACTCAGATCAGAATGTTTTCAAGGCAACATCCTAACTGAGTCAAAGTACCTCATTAGAGCTGCCATGCATACTGTTGTTTAACATCATGTGCCATTTTTCTTGGGAAGGTACATTTACATAAACATTTCTAATCACAGCCCTGTAAAGAGACACAGTATAATAATTTATGACTTTTAGGTAATATGTCATATGAATCTTAACATATGGCATTACACTGTATGATGGCAATCTTGGCTCTTCCAAGGGAACCTGGAAAACATCCAGTGAGATGTGAATGAGCCAAAGGCAATAGAGAACCATATCCATGCTAATCCAGGTTTACACCTTTCATTCAGCACTCCAAGCTTCCACCAGATGGTTTTACACAGAAGCAYTAATGCCAGGAATCATTGCACACCCGGTTTTCAGAAGGCTCCTGTGTGAAAATAATCCTGATAAATGGCACTAGCAAGTCAAAAGTGCAATGAATGGTCTGAGGTCTTTTGAAGAAGGTGCCAAAGGTGACTTTAGATTTTTGTCATTCCAGATCATTCATTGCTCCTTCATCTTGTAAGGAGCGTTAAGGGCAGATTGCTTGTCTATTGTACAGCCATGACACTCATAGAAGGATAACCAAATATTAATTCTGGAATGATGTCTACAAGCTGGAGTGCCATGGGCTCCACAAAAGCCTGACAAAATCTGCATTGACAACTGAACTTCCTTAGATACCCACAAGGAGTTTCCCTCCAGGTTTTGAGGATACCATAATGAGCAAAATGCTAGTGTCACTGCATCAGAATAACGTACTGAAATTTCAGAAAACAATAAACGGCCGATGATAAAATAAAATCACCCCACTACAAACTTGGTGCCCAGATCCCCTTCTTGCATCATGTGACAGGAGTGTGAACACTGAGTCAGTCACCAGAGGTGGAGATAACAGAAAGGGATGTATTATCACTTCTACTGCACTTTGTTTCTCCCTAGATACAAAGTGGTGCTTGAAAGCTTAAATAAGCATCCACAGAAAAGTGTTTTATCTCAGGTCACCTGCAAAGCCTACACCTACATCAACAGACAGCATCTGGCAGAATCTCCATCTCTGCAAACTGTTGAGGACTGCACAAGTAAAAAAGTCAAAGCCATTGTTGCTGAGAGGTGATTCCAGTGCCAGGACTGCCCCCCTCCCAGCCTGTTTGCCTATAGACTAGAGTAATGCCCGAGGATGGGCTTTTCTTGTGGAGGGCTGGTGATGGCATTTGGTGGGCATGGGTGAGGAGACTCTGCAACAACCTCCTCCACACCAGGAAGGTGTTTTGCAACCACCCCAGCCTCGGCATTCTTGGGTGGTTACAACACCCTACACTGTGTAATGTACCTTGAGTCACACAAGGTTCTCTGTGTGAGGTACCTAAAAATGGCATCTCCCTACTCCGCAATGCTGCGGACTGTAGGGGACATGCCCCTCATGTGACACGTACCAACACATATGTCAGCTTTTTATTTCCTTACAAGAAAAAAGCCCACTTTCTTTTCTCTCCACAGCAGCATATGTGTGATGAGCCAGCTCTCAGAGAAATACCATTTCAGCATACTGCCACATTGTTCCAGGAGTGTGAGAGAGAAGAAAGGAAAAGGTTTAACTTTTGCTGTTAGCTCCCAGTTCCTTTGTGGCAGACACAGCTCCATCAGACACAATGGCTTTGTTACAGCACATTTCAGGCAGGGCTCAAGCTTTGAATATTCAGCAGGGCTCCAGGCTAGTGATTCTGTTGCAGCTAGATTTCTTGTCTTCTAGGAAGCCCTTGACAAAGGTCACAAACAATTTGCTCGTTCCTCTTATTAAAATAAAGATGGAAAGCATTGATGATAGCTCTGCCCAGCAGCTAACTTCATCATCTGTAGCAGTTCCAACATATGCTTGTGAGATAATGAAAAATATAGCATTAAATACAGTGGCAGATTGAATCTTGTTTCAGGGTAAATATAGTAAGTCATTTTTTTTTCCTCCTCATTTCCTCAGAACCTGTTTAGCATTAGACTGTTAATATCATCACTGATACACGACAAAACCATTGCATAATATACTACAGTTGAATTCAGCCCCCCTATAAAAGTGAGCAATGACAAAGTGTGAACATTACTCAGGCACTGATAGTAATAAAGTGCTCCAAGCCAGCCCTCTTCCAGATGTTTCCATTCACACACCTTCAAAGAACTGGGCTTTGGGCCGGGCTGTGTACCTCAGCCTCCCACCTGCTAAGTCAGGCTCAAGACGGAATCCCTTCAGGCTTCTGTCCAGGTCCTGCAGCTCCACCCGAATCCTTGTCCCTGAGGGYGGGCATTGCTCACTGCCAAATCTTTCCTCAGCTTGTGGGCTTGTCAACATGGAAGGCAGCTGATTTCTCTTCTCCAGGGAATCTTAATCAGAAGCCTAAAAAGACTTTGTAGACAAATTGTATCTTGTGGAGAACTGCTCAGACAAATCCTCTGGATGCTTCAACACTGCCCTACAATATCCCTCTCCAGACATCTCTCCTGACCTGGAACCATCTGAACAGCCACAGGCCTTTTGCCTGCAGAAATTTCTTGAGCACATCTTCACACCTCTCATTACAGTCAAAAATTCCTACAAACATCTCCAGAGAGTGCACAGTAGCTCCCTTCTGACATTCATGASGAGTGGCAGTTCTGCAACATTAGCCAGATGAGGCAGGCAAGCGGTGACCAGCACATCACCTCTGTTCCCACTGCTGGGATTGGGAAYGTGCATTGCCATTCCCACTGTGCTGCTGAAAGCACAGCGCAGACAGCACGCAATAGAGACAGGAGTCACCAAACAGGTCTGGAAAGCCAATGTTTCAAGCAGGCACCACTTTTTCCCAGTTTTCCAGGGGCACACTGCTGTTTGTGAACCACCTTTCCAAATAAAATACTCCATCTACACTTATGTGTAGCTATTCTATGWAAAGAGTTCCTGCACTATGGATATTTAGCCTGAAGGCTGCATCTTAAATCCTGATACTTGACTGTCTTGTCTATTTCCTCCCAATTAAACCAGTATCAGATCTGGGGCTTGAAGAAACCAGACCCATGTCCCTCACTGGCCCATCTGCAAGAACTCCACCCACAACTACATTKAATGAAACACTAGGGTTTAAAGAAGCAAGCAGTTCATTACTATTTACTAAAGACTGTTCTAAATACTCCAAATCCTACGGCTAGATTTTTCTAGAGATGTCAAAATAAGAAAAATAAATTTCTTGAAAACTGCTTGAAGCTATTTTTGCCAAGAAGCCAAGGATTTACACTCATGTACAGATCCCTATAATTTCCATTCCCATTGCTGTTAGCAGCATCATGCAGCTGTCCTGCTGTCCATTCACATAAAATGAGAAATTAGGAAAACTATTAGCCTATACTGCAGTTGAGAAAACCGACTCAGTGGATCAAGGTGCCTTCTCACCCACACTGGAAGAGCTGTTAGAAACACTTCGGCACAACCAGCCATCAGCTGGGACAGGGACACACAGGCACAACAGCCAGTGATTCTGGGCTCTGAAGATAATCACCAGATTTGTTTGGAGAACAAGGAACCCCAGGGAGAAGGAGAAAGGTGGGAATAGTCAGCAAAGAAGCCAAGCCCAGTTTAYAACGCCACATGCAGATTGAGCTGTTCAGTATTCCCAGCTGAGGAACCACCTCACTGATGCACACAGCTTCCCTGGGCCAAAGGGGTCAGAGCCCCCACATGTCCCAGGCCAGCTGCACAGGGAGAGCGGGTCAGTGCAATGTTCCCACACCAAAGAACAGCCCCTTGCCCAAGCCTGGCTATTTCTGCCCTTGCCCAAGCAGAGCCCATCTCCTGCGCTCCAGGGAGTTTATCTAACCATGGACAGCTTATACACATTTCCCTGTGTGCCCATTCCATCTCTCAGCTCCAACAGCTCATCGCCCTGACACACTCCTGACAGATGCCATCACACACAGCTAACTGAGCTGCTCTTTCATGCCTTGTCTCTTGAGATGGGCACTGCTGCCCTCTTTCCTCATCTGTCCCTATTGCCATCATCTTTTCTGCACAATACTTGCACAATACTTCCCTGCCTTCATGTGAAATAACAAAATATCAAAAATATATATTTTTAAAAAAATTGAAAAATCCCAAACCCCCACGCCAAAAACAACAACAACAAAAGAAGCTAAGGGAACTTGMTAGAAAGCAGTAGTGCTGAATTTCAGCACCTTTCTAAACTTTTTGACAGTATTTACACAAAAAGAAGCAATAGCTTGTAAGTTATCTGATACAAAAAGCCACCATGAAGAGAATCAGAGTGCTCTGGACCAGCAACACAAGACCAGCAGCAGCTCCAGGCRGCAGCACCCCCCTGCTGTTTTCTCAGCCCATTCTGAGTACATGCTCGCAACAATGGTGGAAAATACCAGAACCCAACCAGTACCTGGGCACCTGTGGATAAGCATTACCTTACTAAGCCCAGGTCAGAACACCCTCACATACATCTCTGCTCTCCTTGAAGCCTCTCCAGGAGCCTCAGGGAAGAAGGCTGACACAAGGGGAATGAAGAACTGGCCAAGCCAGAGTGACAACAGAATCACACAACTATCACTATGGTGGATAATCTATGGCCAGCTGCTGCTCAGACACCCTCCTATCAATAGCTGGCCACTGATCTCACACAACTCCACAAGTTCTTTTTTCARACATTATTTCAGATGTTTCCATCCCTTTAAAGCCACTCCTGCTAACTGCTAAGTAGGTAACTCGCTATTCCCACCTGCTATGCAAATTGATTAATCACAGGCAAACAGAAGTACTGAGGAGGAAGGAAATCTGTATCAACTGTACTGTGTGACAGTTGGGTTTCACAAAGCTTCCACCAAAGCRAAACCTTGAGCCTGTGCTCCAGCTCCAAACTTAACTTTCCTCAGGCCAAAAGGGAACAATCTGTCAGAGAGCTTTTAAACTCCCTGAAAATCACAGCACAAGGAACGGGAAGATGATTTTCTTTATTTCAGCCTAACACAATAAACATTCCATCAGGCACACAGGGCTACACAGATGGTTCCCGAAGGGAATGGACCATCTTTCAAGGGCCAGTTGCGAAGTGACACCATCACTTTGTCACTCCAGCCTCCCACTTAAGGCAGAGTTGGAAGTTCTTCATAAAGCAGCATTCTGCAGATGGCAACGTTTACACATGATGTATATCACCTTTACGGAACCTCAGAGGTTGTACAGCATTAAGGATGTCCCTGGCACTGTCATCGATCACAGGATCAAAGTGAGAAAGTTATGAAGGAACCCTCCCTGCTGGCAAGTCAGTCAAACTCTGTACTTTGCTAATTGTACGGACAACTCTCCCAGCAGCAACGAGCCCAGGCATCAAGACAACCCCTGAAAGCAGCAGCAGTGTGCTCCCCAACTCAAACAGAATGACTTCACCATTACAGACCACTCATCCATTCCCTCACAAAACCCTCCTTGACAAGAGGAAGGCACATCCCTTACATGATGGCCACTGTGCTGATTCTCTCACGTGAGAAGCTGAGGAAATGCTGTTTCCTGACCACAGGAGCTATGTGCAATTGTCASACATCCACAGGAAACCCTGTCAGGGGGGGCTTGGGGTCAATGGCTCCCCAGTTCAAGAGCACTGGAGTGGGACAAAGAAGCTGCAGTTGGTCACTACCCAGCAGGGCCCTGAACAAAGCTGTACCCCTGCTTTGTTCACAAGAATTCCACACGATCAGGGCAGGTGCCTGGCCCAACATGGTGACCTACAGAGCCACAAAGCAGGTCCCTCCTTTGGCACCAAACCTACAAGGTACTGCCAGTTTTGCCAAAGACAGGAGCCAGGGACAGGCTGTCACACCCTCAGAGAAGGGTGAAGACACTTCTCCTCCTCCCCAGCCACTACATACCCAAGCTCACTGAATCCAATTCTTTGAAGTATTTCTGCTGAAGACTTGCATTTTATTACTCAGCCCCTGTCACCCCCATCCAAGCCGGTGAGGACTGCAGAACACTACTACATGCCACTCAGGGCTGGATGGCCTCAGCTCAGTGGGAACGAGCTGTTAAACACTGTAGCTTGCTCAAGGCATGACTGTAGCAGCTGACAGCCATGAGAGGGTCAGCATGACAGCAAGGCCCGGGATAGCTGCTGCAGAGCAGCACAATGCCATGGCTCATGCAACTTTTCTGAAGAACATCGACAGTGCCTGTCCCACACCATGGCAGCAACAGGCAAGGCAGAAGACTCAACACCTACATGCAAGTATTACAGAATCAGACACACGCTACCTGTAGCAGATAGTGGGCCTCCTGTTCACTGATGCCCCCAAATCAAGCACTATCTGTCTCCTAGGGTCCGAGTAGTTCAGAAGTAAAGCTTTACAATTAAGGACCAAAAGCCAATCTGCCATGACTAGCAGCACAGCTGGGTCCATRTAAGAAGAGACATGTTATAAACCTGGCTAAGCTCACTTTCCCCCTTTACTTTCCCAAAGGCTGCTTATCCCAAGACAGCAGCATTCACCTCCTCAGTCTGCCTTCAGGTAAGTTCTGATACAGCCTCTTCCTCTCTCAGCACCTTTTCCTCCTTTCCCTCCTCCCAG